>NW_024870528.1:0-17469 GCF_013358625.1 Macadamia integrifolia | reverse complement strand
GTGGAGGGTTCGGAAGTGTAGTCATAGGTGGGTCCCCATGTGCCCCACCCTGACCAAAGGTCTCTGGAGGAGGTGGAAGTGAGGTTCGTCCCACAGAGCAGGACCTCCTGGGATTCGGTGGTCGACCGACCGAACGAGGACCACACAGGGTACCTCGTGCATTGCTACCGGATCTAGTACATACCATCGTATCCCTGTACCTGGAATATATCATACATCACATTGGTTAAACACCATAGAATTGATATCGGCACATAATTATGTGCCAACACATAGGGTATTATAGGGTTTGATAGATTGCAACTAACCGCAACTTAATTCCAAAAATGCAGGGTTAGTGCTTCAACAAGTATGTCAATGGTCCCACTTGACCATAACATATTATTATAAGAATAATAATAATAATAATAATAATAATAATAATAATAATAATAATAATTACATTAATAATACTCATAACATGTTAACAATCCCATTTTTCAGGTTTTCTCACCACCGGTGGGCAGGTTGGCCCGTCGGTCGGCCCGTCGGTCCAATTCTTCAACCGATGGACTGACACCGGTGGGAAGGTTGGCCCGCCGGTCGACCCGCCTTCCTACCCGAGCAAAAATCTCGAACAGGGCATTTAAGCCCCTGTTCTTCCTTATTTCTCCCATTTCCCTCTCTCTCTCTCTCTCTCTCTCTCTCTCTCTCTCTCTTCCTCGGGCAATCTTGGAGAGCTTCTTGACTCTTCCACTCGCAATTTCACTCAACGATCCGGCGGTTTTGAGAAGATTCAACCCCACTACTTACAAGTAAGTTTCTTCTTCATTTCCTTCTCAGAACTTGCATTTTGGGGGTAGAACTCATGAGTAGTCTTCATTCTCACTTCCTTTCCATGATTCTTTCCATAGAACAGTGATTTCATGTGAATGTGATGTTCTCCATGTGATTTGTTTCTAGTTTTTAGGATTATCTTTCCACTTTTTGAGAAAAACCCAATCATGCCCTAGTTTTCTCAAATTTGGGGATTTCTTCAATTCTTGCTCTTTTTCCCCAATTAGTAACTCAAATGCAATGCATTATGTTTGATTTGTACTTAACATGTTGTAGAGATCATAGAAAGTCCCTTATGTTTGAAATCCCATATCTTCCCATGAAAATCCATCTTTTGTGTTGGGTTTTCTTTGATTTTCTTTACATCCTTTCGTATTTGTGGACCTCAATAGCATTAGCATATGTTTTTGCATGTTCTTGATTGCACTACAATGGCATTTCAGTCTTGGGCCTGTAGCTTGAAGCTTTCCTCTGTTGTGAGTCTTTTAACTTTTTCTTAGATTGGACTTGCACCTTGAGAATTGGGGTTTTCTCATTCCTCAATTGTCCTGCTTTATATGCCTCTTGTCACATTGCTGTTTTGCCATAATCTCTATCTTGTCACTGGCCAGGCATTTCATTCATAGACTTTTTATCATTCCTCACTTGTCACATTTTGTCACATTTTATTTTTTTTCCATAATTTATGTTTTGTCACTTACCCTTCTTTCCTCTTTTTCTTGCCAGGATGTCATCCCGCAAAGGCAAGGAGCCCGCATCCTCTGGCACTCGGCGTAAGACCACCGTTTCTAAGCGGAAGAGTGCGGGGACTAGTTCTCTAGCCCCCAGTTCTCTAACCCCCCGCACAGGGCGACTCGGACCTGCCCCCATTGATCATTCTGACTATGACAAGGAACTCTTCCGCTGTTCAGAGGCAGCAGCCAACTGGCAGGCCTTCCTGAAGAGGTCTGTAATGATGGAGAAGACTGTGGTAGTTGACGACTTCCACAAGATTTAGCTTTAGGAGAGGTTCACAGCACTAGGCTGGCAGTCCATCCTCCACATAGACCGTCCGTGCTACGAGCAGTTGGTTCGTAGATTCTACTGCAACCTAGAGATTTCCTACCAGTACGGAGAGTATGCGATCATTAGTATGGTGAAGGGGGTGGACATTCGGCTGACCGTGGACACCCTAGCTAGTATTTTGGGCATCTCTTCAGCTGGGCACCGTTTCTACAGTCCTCCCAGGAGTAAGCCCATGGGTCCGTTCATGAGTTTGGAGACACCGGACTGCATCTATGAGACCATCTGTGGTAGCAGTGCACGTCCGGAGTCCGAAACATCATTTTTCCCAGAGGTTCGTGTGTTTGCCCGATTAGTCCAGTTCAACTTGCTCCCCAAATGAGGTCACCGGAACCAGATGGGCTTCATGGCAACCTTTTTAGCCTTCTGCATCTATAAGGCTTTAGAGGGGGGTGACGAGCACTTGTGCTTGCCTTACGTCATCCTCAAGACCATGGAGCACCATACTTCTCACCCCGAGGATGGAGGATTTCCATATGGCAGGATCCTCACTAGGATCTTTGAGTTCTTCGGAGTGGACCTGAGTGGTGAGGAGGGGAAGACTCCAACAAACAAGTTCGATAGGGGAAATCTCTTGAGGATGGGTCTCCACACCATTATGGATGTACCTCAGAGAGCAGGAGCTCAGAGAGGTAGGGATAGGAGGGCTGCCTCTATGGAGGATGTTCCCATGGAGGAGGAGTCTAGTGAGGAGGATGAGGACTATGTTGCTCAGGATGAGGAGGGTGATTTGGTAGATGAGGACATCCCTGAGGAGGTGCCTCAGGAGTCGAGAGGTGCTGATCCTGGCTTCACCAGAGCTGCAGGCCCACAACATAGAGCCCCACCACCTGAGAGTGGTGCATATGATTTTGAGGGCATGATGTCCACTATGAGGGCTTTGAAGGATGACCAAGATCAGCTGTTAAGAAGACTGGATGAGAGTGCTTCTAGGGAGGAACGCATCCTGGAGAGGCAGGCTACCTTGGAGAACTCCTTCCTCAGACTGGGCCAGAACTTGGATACAACGGCCAATGCCATCTTAGCGGATTTTGGCCTACTTTAGAGGGATGTATAGCTGGTGAACTCGAGGTTCGACTACTACGACTGTTGACTCAATGTCAACTCTAGACCTCAGGTGAACGGGGTAGTAGTATTGGACGATGACGATGACGACGACGATGATCAGTGAGGACTTAGCTCGTCCACACCAGCTTCTCACCTGTTTCATGTTGTCTATCCTATTGTATTTTTTTTCTTTCTTTTCTCATTCTTTGTACTTTCTCTGTAACTGGACTTATTTGTGGGATGATGTATTTTGACAGTGGTCTGTGGTGGATTTGTATTTTTGATAACTTGTGTAGTTTAGTTGTGGTGTATTATTAATTTTGATCATTGTTATATATATGGATATGTTGTTTATCAAGTGTTTATGTGAAAATTTTTAGAAATCTCATTTTGTGCCGTTATGCTGTCGAAATTTCGTCAAACTTGTACTCGATGGGTTATGACACCAATTAATTAATCTTTTATTTTCTCTCACGCATGCCATAAATGCAATATCTAAATACAACCATTTTTATTCCTTTCTTTCTTTGGCTTTTAACTCTTTAAAGTTTTTACATTAACCCAATCCTATTTCCTATTATAGATTCTACTGGGTCTAAACGGTATGCTGTGAGTGGAGTAAAGCATCATGCTCTGATACCACCGTTGTCACACCCCATTCACACAGAACCGGGCTAGTGATCGGGTTAACACCGGTTAACTCAAACCTGCCAGGATCATCTGATATAGTATTCCACCACAGCATACACACAACTAAGAAAGTGCTCATCAGTTCAGCGGAAGACTTGGTTTACCTGTGAATATTCCCATAATACTTGATATCCAAATTGTAATACAATAGCTAAGTACATGTGGGCCCAAAGGCATGATATTTACACAAAAAGAATACAATTTACATATCAAACACTCAAAAGGAATCATCAAAAATCAGATAGTACAGCTCAGCTCGGTATCAAAAGTAGAGCTCAATTCGACATCAAAGGGCAGAGCTCAGCTCGGTATCAAAGGGAACTACGGTCCCGCAGCACAGCCCTCACACGAGCAATCCGTGTCGTGCTCTAACTCCTCAGGGACCCACCAATCCTCTTCAGGGAACTCAACTGTGGGGCCCGACCCGTGCTCTTCAGACGGATGACCTGCAAAATCATCTAAAAGAGGTGCACACGTGGGATGAACTCACTAGCTCAGTAAGTGAAAAGAAGGACCACACAGCAGTCCACACATTAAATCACAACCATATGCACTATATGCTATGCAATTCATTTTTAATCACATCCACCTAAACAACATTACTAAGTCTTTGGTTTAGTGCTACTACAACCACAGTGCGCGTATACTCCGGGTACGAGTCGCGAACTCCATCCCGCGATACGTCCATAGGGCTGTCGGAGAAGGCCCACCGTGGGTACTCAAAAAAATAAAACATGCCAACCACCGGCTCTCAACATAAAGTAAATGACAGAAATTAAAGGTGCTAACTCCAGTAATTTAAAAGCAGTACGATTGGCCCTCTTGAATATACCACCGGGGTTACCGACTGTCCTAATGACCAGTCGGGCGTATGTCTAACCGCCACAGTGACCCGACAACCGTGACCACTGCTTCCCTCCAAATGGTAACCCAACACCTTAACCCCTGTTGGGAAGGTTCGTAGCACGGGAAGATGATAATCCTAAACCGCATGCCCCTATATGATAATAGTACGATTACATAATGCCACCGCGTCCCATACCACGGGCCACCAATGCACTCATTTCCAAGCCGACTACGGCATCTAGTCTATTAATGCATCATGCACAATGATGTCAACATTCATCACATAAGCATATCATCACTTGGCAATTAGAAAATAAACACAACACCCATGGCATAACAATGTGAGGATGACTAATCTACATAGCATTTTCATGATGACATGGCTAGTCAAAATACAATTAAATGAATGCCAAACAAGCCTTGAAACAACGCCAAACGTCCTCTCCCCACTTACCTGTAGTGTACAGGGACTCACGCTCGGTACGGGTGAGATCCAGTGCGAGAAGCGTACGATTTGGTGAACCTATCATAAGTGAATGGGGTTAGCATTTCACCACTTTGGGATCAAAATTAACAAGATCCAATGACAAAACCATGTTTAGAATTCTAAACGAAGGTCGCACTTCCGTTTTGGGTCCAATCGGACATAAAAATCACGTTGGGAGCCTCTCGAGTGGGTCGGACAGCCCCCTGTCTGACCCACCAGTTAGACCCACAGGTCATGACCGGCGGGTAGGTCGGCCCACCTGTCGGCCCATAAGTCTGGCTCACCGGTTGGGCCCTAGGGTCCTGCTAAGATCGACGGGCAGGTTGGCCCGCCGATCGGCCCGTCGGCCGGGCCTGCCGATTGGGCCCGAGGGTCTACCCTCTCAGGCGGGTTCCCTCAGGTGGGCCAAATGGCCCACCGGTCTTGGCCCACCGGTCTTGGCGAAAAAAATCCATTTTCACCTGAAACCTTCCCCAACCTTTGGGAAATCAAATGGGGCTCTTCCAAACCCATTTTCCACACATTCAAGGTCTCATAAGGTGGTTCTAATCTAGATCTAGGTTAGATTTAAGGAATGGAAAGTCATCATACCTTCTTTGTTCAAGAACTCCTTCAAAACCCCAAAATCACTTCAAATCAACAATGCTTCTCCAACATTGTAAACACTTCTTCAAATCCTTCAAAATCAACACATAGATCATCTATTAAACCTTAGATTCATCATCTCAATAGGGATTTACAAGACCTCAAGAAACCCTACCCAAGTCAAAGGTTTTACTTGGGTATGGTGAAAGTTTAAGGAACCTAGCCTTTGCTCACCTCTAAACGTAGATCTAGTGTTGGAGATCACTCTTCCGGCGTCGGAATGGGAAGATCAAGCCTCGGCGCCGCTGAAATCCATCTCTTCTTCCTCTTCCTTCTGTTCTCCTCTTCTTTCCCTTCTTTTCTTTCTCTTCTTTACTCTTCTCACCAAACGTCCGAGTGTCATAAATGGGAAAAGAAAAAGGGAAACATAAATGCTATTTATACTTCCTAAAATAACTAAGTAATCACATGGGTGGGTCACTCAGGTGGGTGGATGCGCCCACCTGTGACCGCCCAGCTGAGGGCCAAAACTTGGCCAACAAGTGGGATTTTGACAGAATTCAGCCCTCGGCACGAATCTCACTCTTGGCATAAGATGTAATATATGTATACGCCTTAAGATACAACTACATAGCTGCTTTATCCATACATGGCCTTATGATATGTGCATGTACACGGCTTGGGTACGCCCGTCTTCTCTGGCATTGGCTCGGACTTGTCTGGCCAGCCAGTGTTTAAGGTCACCCTTGCCATCATGGTCCATGGGGAACTCGCCTTAACTCTCTCCGATTCGGGTCCTGCATGGTTAAACCGGGTCAACCGTGAAATCAGACTGGGTTTAAGAAGTAGGGTATTACATATACCTTACTCAAGTCTTCAACTACCCTGCAACTTCATTTTTCTTCACTTTCTTGCCTGATATGATGTGCTTATTCTTCAGTTAGAGTCCTGCACTTAACTTTTCTTTTGTTATTTTTCTAAACTTTTTTTTTTTTAATTTCACTCTCAGGAAACACGCTGAAGTTTAGGCAAGAGATTGTGTTCTGTTATCTCTTTTTTTATTTTTCGCTTTTTCTTTCCCCGACTCGTCTCTTATCCTAAGATCCAAGAAAAGCAAATTGTTGTGCACGGTCTCAAGTTTGAATCTTGTGCATCTGTGAATTGGGGATTGTGTGGATAGACGTACGGTCTCAGGTTCTATTCCTATGCATCTGGGATTTAAGTGGAGACCGTGGCGGTGGGTTGCTGTGCTAGTCTCCCCGAGGATTAGTCGAGGTGCGGGTAAGCTGTCCCGGACACCTTGGTTAACAAAAAACAAATTGTTGTTCTTCACGATAATCTCACTTTCGGTTTCTCTCTCTCTGTCTCTCCCCCCCCCTTTATGCCCTTTTTATATTTGTGAGTGTGTTTTTCTCCCCTCTTTATATTTGTGAATGTGTGAGGAAGAAGGAAAACAAGCGGCAAAGGGAACAAACGCCATCTGGAATTGGACGGAGAAAGAAATAGGAAGGGCAGATTTGGAGGAAATGCTTTGTAAGAGAGGGAGAGAGAGATAGAAACAGAGGCAACAGATCGAAATTTTTTTTGGAAGGGAGGCAGAACCAGAGACTGAGAGGAAGGGGAAAGGAAGAAGAAGAAGAAGAAGAAGAAGGAAGACCGTGGAGTGGCGGTATTGGGCTGGTCATATAAGACAATGGTTACCAATGGATGAACTATTTTATGTTTCACTAACGGCCAGTAGATGCTAGCATGCCTTATTCCTAGGTAATCCGCTAGCATACTCAACCTTTTACCAAAACAAATTAAGAAAAATTTTAGCAGTCCTTAAACTTATCTTATATTCACCTAGACTCTAATACAAAATACTTCTTTTTTTTATTCTCTTATAAAGCAAACTTTTGTCTCTCCTTAATACTAGGTCCTTAAATCTTTTTTTTTTTTTTTTTAGAGTTTAACAAGTGGACAATATATCTATCTCTCACCAAAGAAAAAAAAAAAGGAGGTTGGGCATGCTGCTAGCTTTCCTAGAACTAGCGGATCAACCAACAGAGAGTTGGCATGGGAAGGGCAGGAGAACTTTTCCAGGGGAGGAGAGACCTAAATTATTAAAAATATATTTGCAATGCAATTAATACAGATAAACCCTAAAAATCAAGTATTAATCCTATGGGTGATGAAAGAAAAAAAAAAGAATATTTAGACATACCTACCAACAAACTTGGAGGGGGAAAAAAAATAAAAGAAGAAGAAGGGAGGTGACAACAAAAAAAATTGAAGAGTACATAGTTAGCTTAAAGTGTTTGTTTGTTTCCACTTCGAGTAGGAAGAGTACATAGTTAGCCTAGAGCACTGATACACTTGCATGGACATATATGAGATATATGCCAGTATAAAATGGGATATTTGGTCGAAATAGACTCAAAATCAGACACATTGCTAATCTTGACCATTTTTCTTTCTACCCAACAATCGAAATATATAGACACATCATTTATCCATGTGATAGAATAGATGCCTTGTAACATTTGGGAAAACAACAAACCTTATAACAATAATAATTCGTCAAAAAAAATTCCATTTTAATCGAGAAAAGTATCTAGCTAAAATATATATAAAAAAATTCTATGAATATTATTAGAGTCCTAAGATCAGTCTAAAAACATCTATACATAAGAACAATTAAAACAAAATGTAGATGATAAATAAAAAAAGGGACTTATCACCACTACCTCGTTTTAAGGTACTAGTGATATATCTTCTACTAAAATCTTATATCTAATAGAATTTAAATTAAAGGAAAAGGGATAGAAATGCTAGCGAAATACTCAAATCTATGTCTATCTCTCCCCTCCTCGCCTTGAAAAAATTCCCTATATTAAAATAAAATAATTTAAAATTTAAGAGTATGGAGTAAGACTTACTAATGACAAAATGACCAAGCAAAATTGTGAGGAGAAGTATCATAAGTCACCTCTCTGTGCAACTCAATGTATACCCTCACTTCTATTAGCTGTCTTGGAATGTAGGTATGGGTCTCAATTTAAAGCTGAGGTAGTTTATCCTCCTAGCATCGTTTTGAAATCAGCCACAACCAAATCCATTGGATTTCCGATGAGGTCAAAGATCAATAGTATAAAATATAATAAAATGCACTCTCCCAAACAAAGAAGAGATTAATCTCCCTCAATGGCATTTTGGGCAATCGAAAACATCCCTTTGGAGCCAAGTAATGAACCTAGACTCAATTCTAAAGCAACTGAGTCTTGGATTTGGTCCATGCTCTTGAAGCATCAGCCAAAAGAATCCTACACATTAAAACTTCTCAAGACCCAACTTCCGATGAGTTCAGGTCTACACATAGCAGGGTTTAAGAATTTGGAATCGGTCTTGGAATTGGATTGGGTGAATCCCAATTCAATACCAATTCACATCGGATAGAAAATGCGCTTAGTCGTCATTAATCTCCGTACGAGTAATTTTCTGTGGTTCAATAATTAGAAACCAATTTAACGAAAAAGAAGTTTACAATCTGTTTAAAACGGTCTAGGTTAAAATAATTTTTTTATAAATAATATCAAAATCTCTTTTCTTTTTTTTTTAGTCTACTTTTAATACTAGGTCTTCTATGATTAAATCATCTAATCATAATAAATATGTTATTTTATACATTCATTACTGTTTTAATTGAGCATTTTGATTCTAAATTAATGATAAAAGTGACTACATAATGTGATTTTCTCACATTTGCAGGTTATAGAGTCATTCGCATAAAAAAAACTAAATAAGAGGATTCGATGCAATATTGATACCAGTTTACTCATGGATCGACTCACATGTGACAAAGGGCAAGATGAAAAGAAGTTTCACAAATTCAGCAACAACGAAGAATCAGACAGAACTTGTGCGAGTGTAGGGGGATGATGGTAATTTTGAAAGATAAGGAGTTCTCCGAAACATATTAGATATTGAGCTTGCCGTGTTCATAATTTAAAATGATGCATATTTAATTCTCAAGTCTAGTCAATTCAAACACAGGATAGAGAGATATAGCCAAAAAATCGTTCGTGGCTAAGTTAGAGTTTAAGTTGAAATTTAGAATTTAAAAAAGAAAAAGAAAAATTCAAAATATCGGTCCTCTCTCTTTCCCATTTCAATTTCTTCTTGGTTTCTTTATTTCTTTCCCCCTTTCTTCTCTTACAAGTATCTTTCTCTTTCCTACTTGATTTTTAACTCTCCCTCTTTCTTCTCTTGCAAGTATTTCTTCATTTTCTAAACTACTTCTAATACTCTCTGGCCTATATATGGGAATTTAATTCACAATTTGAGGATCACAAACTTTTTAACTTTTTATTTTTAGCTTTTTCTTTTCTCTTGAATTGTAAATAAAGATTGAATTTGAAGCTTGGATTTCTACAGTACATATTTGGTAAAGAATTTCTTTTTATTCTCTTTTTAATTTCAAATTTAATTCAATATCATGTCTTGTTCATCTTATAATTATTTTTCATCTTTCTTCATCACCATGGTTAACTAAATCCCGCAATCTAGGGATTCGATGAAACCATGAGATGAAGAACAATCTGTAAGCAATTGAAGCATGTTTTCTTAATTTCATGTAACCAAAACCCTATTGCAAATTCAATAAGGCTAGTGTAGAGAGTTCTTGGTTCTAAAACTTGTCCGTACACTCTGACTTAACGCCCGCGAGAACAAGAAGAACCCTATCAGTGCCACCACTTGGAGCAGCCTAACCTCCCATCAGGCTGCTCCCCCCGCTCTCCCTCCCCTTCCCCCTCCCCTTCCTTCCTCTTCTTCTTCTCTCATCCTCTCCTTCTCCCTCTCCCTCACATCCTCTGCTCTCCTTCCTTTTCTTCTTCACCCTCTTCCTTTGAACCACTTCTTCTTCTTCTTTGGTCTCACATGTTCGGGAGGTCGCTATCCACCCTAGCCGCCTCCTTGTCTTTCCACTTCCGTCTCTAATCTGATGTTGGTCTTACGGGGATCCTCCTGATCCTCCCTGCTAGAATCACTGGCTCCTTCTTCCATCAGTGAGCTCTAGGCCTGCCGATGCTCTTCCTCGAATTGCTGCTTTGTTTGACTAGTTGGCTCCTCCCCCCCTTTTCCAACAATCGTTGGGTTTATTGGTGCTCATCCTTGAGTCGATGCGCAGTTCGAGTGTGCTTCAGTGTCGCTGACCTAGCCATTCTCTCTTCTTCATCCATGGCAAACCAACGTTGTCCTGGTATTTTGGCAGGCTCTTTGCATGGCTTGCAACCCACAAGGTTGCCAGTCATGCTCGGCCGACAGCTGCCTCGTCGTCGCCCTCCGAAAGGTCGGCACCCCCTTCACGATTGTCTCCTCTGCAAGGCTAGATTCTCTCTTGGTTGTGGCTCTCCGCAAGGCCCACACCCTACCATCGTGCCTGCCTTTTTCGTCGGAACTCCAATTTACATCTTGACGGCTGGAAGTTGAAGTGTTGAGACCTGTTGGTAGGGTTCGATGGAACCCTCCCTCCAAATTTCCTAGTTTTCCCCTCCTCCTTCTTGGGCTTCTAGGTTCCTGTTCAGCCCATGTGGGCTTTTGAATTGTAAGTTGTTAGGCTTCTAGCTCTTTTTTTTGTGCTTATGGGCCTTGTGTTGTTTTACACATGACATTTGTGACATATCTTCCACTCCTCAAGCCTACTAAGCCTTGGTTGCTGTCCTTTTGGACTTTAGTTACCCTTATAGAGTTTGTAATCTCCCTTAGGGGATATATTTTCCCTCCCCATTCTTTTAATGCATTTATTAATTCACCCAAAAAAAAAAAAAAAACCCCTATTGCAAAGTCAAAACTATATACGTTATCGATACCTTTCGTATGCATAACTGCCAAGTTCCAATACAGTCTTATTTATAATTTAATGCTATATATATGTTGAATCACTCATGGGACATATTAGATTAAAAATTCATATTTCTTATTGACAAATTCAAGCATGCGATATAGAGCTAGATTGTTTACAGATTATTCCTAAATTTCATAGTGGATTCTAATTCCTAAGTGTTTCCCCACAGTTCACACTTCTTTAGTGCTTGCATGATTTTAGGCTCATTATTCATTCTTTCCTTAATCTTAGATTCACTTTATTATTGCATATTTAATTTAATTTCATAGTTAATTCTTGTCTTTCACCATTCTAATTCCTAGGTTAGAACTGAATTTTTCATAGAGCTCACCTCCCTATGATCGACCTGCATTTACACATGACCTGTGCATTTACGGTATTATTTTATTCCTCAATCACATAAATTTTGATATGATTCCAATGACTGTTGACCAGCTTTGATCTAATCGACCTTACTAGGGTCACTTTGTTAATTTAAAAAGTCAAATCATCTTGACCATTATGAGATGATTAAAAATAGCATCTAGAGAATACGGAAGACATCCAAAGGACCAAAGCTAAGCTGGACCCATACTCTATCCTAGGGGATCTATTCATCATCAATGTACATGTTTGCAGGGCAACAAAAAACCCTATAAACAAGAGGGATGTCTATACCACTTATATTCTCTCTGTGACCCTCTCCTATTTAAACACTTTGAAGTTCCCTTGAAAAATCCAGTAAACAAGTGCAACGACTACTAAAAAATACCTAAGATGATCTTTCATCTTGAAGGCCAATTTAGATATATTCAAAACTCCACCCATTTCCTTAAGATTTTCAATATCTTCAAAATCATTGTCATATTTTAGTTCATGGTGTCTGCAAACTGTCCATTTACAAATAAGTATTATTCTCTTTATAATGACAAAGTTTTCTATCCGAGAGTGGCTTCTATGCCACAGACACAAGGAATACACAATGACCACCGTACGTACCCCTCCTAGAAAAGTGCCTCAATATTTGGGCATAGAGACTGCTCTCGAACATAAAACACTCATCTCTCTTTATATTACAATCAACAGTCAAAGAAACTATCCGAACCACTAAAGTTTTGATGCTAATATTGTCGTTCTAAGTTATTTCCATTAATAATTTTTTTCTAGAAAATAAAATACTGCCAGAACCGCCAAATATTAAGGTGCAGTGGTACTATGGTTGAGCGTACCACGCTGGCAGCCGGACCTACCCACATACCATCTCCCCACAGCATATCCCGCAAAAAACTAATAAAGATGAATAGTGTATGACTCCTCTGGTCCATCCTATTCCTTCGTAGCTTCACAAAAACTGACAAATTTTATGTGATGCCGTGGCACGAACCCTTCACTGTATATAATTTTCTGAAATTATTAATTTATTACTTCTTGCATTATCATCGCCATTGTCAAGATCAATTATAATATGCAAATAATAATCATAATAATAATAACAATAATAAAATAAATAAATAAGAAGACAATAAATCAATTCATTAAGAAATTTTTAAATTGGAAATATTGAAGGTTATTATATGTTATGAAATATATAATAAGAAAATGATTCTCTCACTCAAAGCATGGCCTAAGTCAATGCTTCTTATGTATTATATCTCTCCTCTCTCGGATAAGGGGTAGAAAAAATTTTTCACAATGAAAAAAAAGGAAGATTAACACATGGAGCTCTGGTTTAGTCTATGCTCTTGAAAAAAAATTATTTTTTCATAATAATAATTAGATGAAGCGTTCTTTGTCTGGGTAGAAATATTAATTGTGCAGTATTGCTTTTCATAGGGGATGAGGCAGTCATTCCACCCCCCACCCCAACACCATGTGTTTAGGTGCAACCCCCACATAAACCATTTTTCCTAATAATAAGGCAAAGGTTTTGTGCATAGTAAAACCGTCGTAGAATGGAGTTGAGGAGGTACACCATAGACCCTCATCCTCCATTCAACAGTTTCGTGTATGACCATGCATAAAACCTGCCTCTATATAACAGATTCCCATAATACCTACTCCAACGTCAAAAACAGCACACGCGCGTTAGAGGGAACCTCTCCTTATTGAGTCAAAAGTAGAATTCAATGGATCAATTATACCAGTTCAACAGTGAAAATAAATGATTATCAAACTTGGAAAAAAAAAAAAAAAAAAGCTATCTACTCTTGATTATTTTTTTGGGTAGAAAGTATCTTCTCTTGATTAACAAAACGAAAATATGGAAGATGAAACTAATCTTTACCCAGGGAAAAAAAAAGAAAAAAAAAGATGAAACTAATGAAATTTAAATATATTTAAAAACAAATAAATGAATAGAACAATGCTCAGCTTGCCAATGATTTGCTGGGATTTTTTTTCCTTCTAATTCTAATTCTAGTCTTTATTTTTATTTTTATTTTTCAGGAAAGAGAAAAGATGCTTTGCCGGCTACACAGGTCCCATGTGCATATTTACAGAATCAGAAAAAAAAATCTACCGGTCGGCCGGGAATTCTAATTGTCGCCGGCCGGTAGTGTTCTTCGCTCCCCCTCCCACTATTTGCTTTAACGGAGAATCGGAATCCACACTTCCTCTGCTCCGATTCACTCTGAAGAATTGGCCAAAGGAATCTCTGATTATTTGTTGAACAAAGTCCAAACATCCACAACCATTGACAGAATCTGAATTTGAACGAGAATTGAAAGAACAAGCCTTCCCTAACCACTTAAAGAATCCCATATTCTTTCGTTCACGAGACGATGACATTGGCTGCAAATAAGCCGAAGCTGCTTTCTTCACAAGCTTGTTCCTGATAGGAATCTTGTCCCATGAAATTCCTATCGGAGAAGAAAGAGGCAACAGATCCTCGAGGCTCGTATAGGAGGACTTCACCGATACTATATCCAGGCATGAAGAATTTGTAGTTAATGGTAGACTGAAGTAGTTCGCCATTATAATGGTGGATCCAATCTTTTCCGGGAGTAATAAATCTTGGGGTTGTGGAGATAAGATACAGATAGTATTTAGTCTGGCTTTGCCCATTGGAGGCGGAAATTGGGATTTTGGATTTTTTGGTTTGGGGGTTTCCTTTCTTGATTAATTTGGTGCTGCGTTAATGGAAAGTTGAGAGAGGAGGAGGGGTCTCGCAGGATATAAAAAGGCAAGGAAAAGCAGAGTTGGACTAGAATAAGGAGTCAACGAAGACGGAAAATAGAAGGTGAGTGTGAGTGTAGTACGTAGTTTCCACACCTGCAGTCGAGTCGAGCCGTAATCACTAATCAGGGGACTAGGACAATGTTTGTTGGGGATGGGCGGTTACTAATGGTGAATAGTTCTAGACTCTAGAGTGTGCCATGTCATCAACTATTGAAGGAATAAACTAGGATATCACAATAGATCCTTTTGTTGCTCTCAATTCTTATTGCATTATGAGACTAGCTCCCTGATCAATTCGGATTCAGATTCATCTCGTGGGGCCTACTACAGATCGAATTCCAGTCTCGTAAAAGCCAAAGTCCATTACAAGCCAATTACAATTTACGATTTTTTTGTTTTTAAAGAAATTATTTAAGAATTTTTTTTTTTTTTTTTTTTTAAGTATAGAAAAAGATAGGTTTGGTATACTGCGAACTTTTCGGCCAAGATATGAGGGGCTTATGGGACTTTTTCAAAAAAAAAGAAAGAGATGTCATAGCTTTTTTCATAAAAAAAAAATCTAAAATTAGGTTCAGAAAACATTACCACACCAACAGCCAATGAAAGGGCGTGTTAGAACATCTTCAATTCAAGGTGGTGCAATCTTTTAACATCCACTTAATATAGGTAGACACTATGAAGTAGCATTATTTCTTCACATGAACATATATGAAAAGAAAAAAGGTAGATCACCCCCACCAACTTTCGACAAATGCAAAGATGAAGCACAAGCAAGAATTTTTTTTTTTTTTTTTTATTTTTTTCTTTTTTTTTTTTTTTTCTATTTCAAGGAGAAGCAAGAATATGATTGTCACTATTACAACCACAACGGATAAAATGAAAGATAACATAGTGTAGGTTAGGTGACCCAATCCAAAGATTGGCTGCCTAGTTGAGAGAAGCTATCATAGATTGGCAATAAGATTAAATAGCCTAGAATTGAAGAGAGAGACTGCAGAGCCAAGAGAATACCATCAGGAATTGCTTCTGTAATATCCCGCTTCTTAAACCCGGTCTGATTTCGTGGTTGAACCGGTTTAACCATGCAGGAACCGAGCCAGAGGATGTTAGAGCGGGTTCCTTATGGGCTATGATGGCACGGGTTACCTTAAACACCGGCTGGCCCGACAAGTCCGAGCCAGTGCCAGAAGAGACGGGAGTGCCCAAACCGTGTACGTGCACCTACCATAAGGCTATGTACGGATAGAACAGGTATTATATCCGTATTTTAAGGTTATATACGTATGCTACATTGTATGCTTGGGGTAGGGTCCGAGCCGAGGTCAGAGCCCGGTTAAAATCCCAAGTTTTGACTCTCGGATGGGTATGTCGGGTGGGTACACCCACCCACCTGAGTGACCCATCCAGCACTATTCACTTAAGTAGGAATAGTATATAAAGCTTTATGACTTCTTTTCTTTCCATTTATTACCCTCGTACGTTTGGTGAGAAAAGTAAAGAGGAGAGAGAAAAAGAAAGGGAAGAAGAAAGGAAGAGGAAGAAAGGAAGGATTTCAGTGGCGCCGAAACTCGATCTTGCCATCCCGGTGCCGGAAGAGTAATCTTCAACTCGAGATCTACAGTTGGAGGTAAGAAAAGTTGGGTTTTATGAACATTCACCATACCCATGCTTTAAACCCTTGATTCGGGTATGGTTTCTTAAGATCTTGTAGACACCCTTTGAAATGATGAATCTAAGGTTTAATAGATGATTTATGTGTTGATCTTGAAGGATTTGAAGAGATATTGACAAGGTAGAAGGAGCATTGTGAGTTGGAAGTGATTTGGAGGGTTTCAAGTCATTCTTGGGCAAAGAAGGTAAGATGGTTCCCCTCACTTGAATCTAACTTAGATCTAAGCTAGAACCATCCTATAGGACTTTAAAGGTGTGAAGAATGGGTTGAGAAAAGCCCTATTTGGGTCCCCAAGGAATGGAGGAAGTTGAGAAGAAACTGGGGGTTTTCCGCCAAAACCGGCGGGTGCAACCGGCGGGTGCAACCGGCGGGTCCCTACCCGCCTGAGAGCACCCACCTGAGAGGGCAGGGGGTCCCTGGCCAAACCGGCGGGTAGGACCGGTGGGTCCTACCGGCGGGTCCATACCCGCCGGTCCAAACCGGCGGGTAGGACCGGTGGGTAGACAACCCACCTGTCCGACCCACCTGAGTGGCCAGAATGTGATTCTTAGGTCCGATCGAGCCCAAATCGGACGTGTGACCTTCTTTCGACGTTCTAAACACGATTTTGACGTCGGATTTCATTAATTTTGATTCTAAAATGGTGAAGTACTAACCCCGCTCAATTTTGTTAGGTTCACCAAAGCCTACCCGATTCGCTCCGGATCTCACCCGTACCAAGCGGGACTCCTTGTACGCTTCAAGTAAGTGGAGAGAGGACGTTTGGCCTTGTTTCAAGGCATTTGTTTGGCATTCATATAACCATATCTAATCTAGTCATGTCATCATGAATATGCTATATAGATTAGTCATTTCACACATTGATGTGCATTTATGCTATGTTTACTTTTCAAATGCAAATCGAATGTGATGTTATATGTTGAATGTGGATATCATGTTGCATAATGCATTGATAGATTAGATGCCGTGGTCGGCTTGGAAACGAATGCATTGGTGGCCCGTGATATGGGACACGGTGGCACTATGCAGTCGTACTGCATATAGGAGCATGCGGTATTAGGATTTTCACTATCCCGTGCTACGACCCTTCCCAACAGGGGTTAAGGTGTTGGGTTGCCATTTGGGGGGAAGCAGGGGTCGCGGTTGTCGGACACTGTGGCGGTTAGGCATTACGCCCGGCGAGTCATGTAGGACAGTCGGCAACCCCGGTGGTATTTCAAG
>NW_024870527.1:144655-284406 GCF_013358625.1 Macadamia integrifolia | reverse complement strand
GCACCGGCTATATTTATGGATTTGATGGACTAGCTATTCCAGGATGTCTTAGATAAGTTTGTGATCATGTTCATTGATGACATCTTAGTATCCTCCAAGAGTGTAGGGGAACATGTTATTCACCCGAGGTTTGTACTGCAACGTCTGTGAGAGAAGCAACTCTACACCAAGTTCAGCAAGTGTGAATTCTGGCTATCACAAGTGGCATTCCTAGGCCACATTGTCTCAGACAAGGGTATAAAAGTTGACCCAAGCATGGTGAAGGCAGTTCTAGAATAGGAGACCCCAAAAATGTGGGAGATATACGTAGTTTTCTAGGATTGGCTGGATACTACAAGAGGTTCATTTGAGAACCCTCACATTGCAACCCCAGTGATCCGACTTACACGAAAGGGTGTGAAATTTGAGTTGTCTGATGCTTATGAAAAGAGCTTCAAGGAGCTAAGGCAAAGGTTGGTAATAGTCCCAGTTTTGACTATTTCGACAAGTATAGGTGGTATAGTTATGTATAATGATGCCTCCAAGCTAGGATTGAGTTGTGTATTGATGTAACATGGGAAGGTCATTACTTATGCATCTCACCAGTTGAAGGATTATAAGAAGAATTACCAGACTCATGATTTGGAGTTGGCGATAGTGGTTTTTGCATTGAAAATTTGGAGACATTACTTGTATGGTGAGAAGAGTGAGATTTACAGCGACCACAAGAGCCTCAAGTACTTCTTCACCCAAAAGGAGCTCAACATGAGATAGAGGCATTGGTTAAAATTGATGAAGGACTATGATTCTACCCTCCACTATCACCCAGGAAAGGCCATTGTGGTAGCTGATGCATTTAGCTAAATATCCCAGTCACTGACTCTTACATCACTGACCGCTAATGAGCATCTCATAGAGGACGCCTGTAAACTAGATTTGGAGCTACTAGTGGAAGGTATCACCTTGTCACTATTAGCATTAGTGGTACAACCTAGTCTAGTGGATAGAATCACTACCAGCTTAGGGTACTGATGTAGAGTTGTAGAAACTGATAACAGAGTGCAAGGAAGGAGCCCAGAAAGACCCGGATTTCTCTGTGACTGAAGGAGGGATTCTCAAATTCAAGAGAAGGTTGTGCGTGCCTAGTGATGGTGATTTGAGAGATTCAATTTTGAGAGAGGCACACAGCTCTCCATATTCCATTCACCCCGGCAACACCAAAATATATAAGGACCTCAAGGGCTCCTACTGGTGGAAAGGAATGAAGAATGTTGTAGCCACACATGTGTTTAGATGCCTCATATGCCAGAAAATTAATGCTGAAAGACAAAGGCCCCATGGTTTATTATACTACCATAGACTTCATCACAGGCTTACCCTACACTCAAAAGAGTATGGATGCCATTTGGGTGGTTGTGGACCGCTTGACCAAGGTAGCTCACTTCATCCCAAGCAAGGTCGCATTTTCTATGGACAAGTATTCAAGTTGTATATTGACAACATCATTTAGCTACATGGTGTACCAACCAACATTATTTCTGATCGAGATCCCAAATTCACTTCCAAGTTCTGGACATGTGTGCAGAAAGCTATGGGAATGCAGCTGAGTTTTAGTACAGCATTTCACCCATAGACTGATGGTCAGTCTGAGAGGACCCTCCACACCATGGACGACTTACTTCGAGCATGTGCCATGGATATGATTTACAGTGGAGATGAGCACCTTTCGCTTATTAAGTTTTTCTACAACAACAGTTATTAGGGCACCATTAGAATGTTCCCATTTGAAGCATAGTATGGTAGGAAGTGTCAGACTCCACTATTGGGATGAGGTTGGTGGCGGCATATTCTGGGTCCAAACTTGATATAGGCTACTACTGAGAAAGTAGGAGTAATCAGAGAGAGAATTAAAGCAGATTAGTCTAGACAGAAATAAAATGTTAGAAGAAAGCATATGGAATTTGGAGTTGGAGACAAGGTATTTTTTCGGATCTCCCTAGTTAAAGGGGTAATTCGGTTCGGCAAGAAGGGCAAACTAACTACTAGATTTATGGAACCTTACGATGTACTAGAGAGGATTGGGTTGGTGGCTTACAGGATAGCTTTACCACTAGAATCGGAAGGTTTAAATGATGTCTTCCACATATCCATGTTGAGGAAGTACATTCCTGACCCCAATCACGTCTTGACTTACATACTCCATGAGTTGGACAAGGACCTTGCCTATGTGGAGTATCCGAAGAAGATTGTTTACCGGAAGGACCACATTCTCCACAATCGCACTATATCCTTCGTCAAGGTGAAATGGATGAACCACCGAGAGTAGGAAGTATCCTGGGAGCGGGAAGAGAAAATGAAGAAGCAGTACCCCGATTGTTTGATTTACTAGGTGTGTTCAATTTTGAGGATGAAATTCTTGTAAGGAGGGGGGAATGTTACACCCATGTCCTAACCCAATCTAATCTGAACTTTTATGATAGGTCTCAGATCGGGGGTGGAAGGTATCACCGGGTTTTGGCACGCAGCTGCCCATTGCAGAAGGGGGAGAGATGACCCCATGTGCTCGTGTATTTCTTACCAATCCAACTAGAGGGAATTCAAACCTTTCAATCCCAGATAGTAAGTGACCCGACACCCCACACCCAAATCCTGACACGCACCAAAACTACCGAAAGGCCATGAATATAGCCTAGGGCAACCATCAGTGTGAGACCAGTTGGTGGACAGTAAGTAGCTTAAGTAGCTAAGATAGAAACTTGTCTTAATATGCCACTAGAAATAGCTTGGGCCTATTTCCACTAACTATTTCTACTGGCCATTTAGCTGGTTGGGTTTCGATGCTAGTGGGTCCCACCACCCGCATCGTGGACAACCCCTAATGATCCCAGTTGCTTCTCCACACCTTCCTCATGACATGTGCACCTTATGGACCAAAGGAGTTGGGTCCACGTGCCCCGAAAGTCGGATTAAACTACTTTAATCGGATAGGGTTCAAACAAACGGACCATAGTGAGAGCCTTTTCATATAAATGGAAATGAGGAACCATTTCTTCATTTCTCACTTGTACAAGAACGTGGGAGAGGGAAAAAAGGAGAAAAAGGAAGAAGAAGAAGAGGAAGAAGGAGGAGAGAAGCTCACCTTGGTGCTGGTTGCTTGCCTAGTTACCGAAATCCCTGCTAGAGGTAAGTGCTACCTCTCCTACCATAGAGCTCTTCATTTTAAGCTAGGGCAAGCTCGGTATAGAAAGAATCTTGGCCCACAAACCAACTTGAGCTCGGGGATTTCGTATTTCACCTCCCCAGTTCTATTGTTGAGCTCAAACCAAGTCCGGTGAGCTCCAGCAACAGGATTGGCTGATTGACCGGTTGACCAGTTGACCAATTGGCCACCTAGGGTTTTCGATCGTTCGATCGACGTATCTCCCAAATGGCTCCATGGAATCAGGATTTTAATGGTTCAAACTCCACAGAGCAAATCTCAGTGATCGGGCCTGAGAAATGCCCTAAATCTCACGGGCAGTTTCTGTGCTACCAGCAGAAACAAGACACCATAAACACTGGGTCTATTTTTGGTCACATGAGAAGTCTTAGGACCTCTCTGTTACACCCATCAAAAAAGCACTGACATTTTTGGTGGACAGTGACTTTCTGGTGACAAAACTATCACTGTGGGACTTTATCTGTACCCTTTTTGGGGTGACCCCTGTGGTCCCCTCCTAATATTCCTGGCACATATTGATGTTCGGTTACTTTTGTTCTTAGGACAATGATGTGCACGTACCCTGAGGTCAGAATTGAATTGAACACTCGATGGCCATACTTAGAACCCAATCTATTTGAACTTAGACAAGGTGAGGGATGGTTGACTTTTACTTTTTGGGAATTTTTAATAATTTTAGAATTGCTCAAATGTATAGATTTTGCATGATTATTTATATCTCTCAAATGATGATGATGTTCTATTAGATGTTACATTTTGATGGAAATGATATGAAATATATATGGATATGTGTGGCGGGATCCAGTGTGGCTGAGGTGGTACCGATATCGTGATTGTTATATGTTTGTTGCATTCATACATTGATTATGTGCATTAGAGTTAGTTGTAGTCATAAATTACACTTTATGGTTAATGTGTTCCAGGTATCAGGTACTCCAGGACTGCATTTGGAAATGGATATGCTTTCATGACTAATGAAAATTCTGGTGTTGCATAGTCCATACTCAACTGTTTATACGTGCTAGACTAGGTAAACAATCGCATGATACACTTTATGGCCGATATGTTTCCATTATCGTGTACCCCAGGACTGTACTTTACACTTTTTGGTCAATGGTGATCTTGGTATCTTGTAAGCCATACTAACTGTATCATTATAAAGGCATGTAGAATATTTGTGGTTAGGAATCATTCCCTATGCTACGTCCCCTTGCCAACAGGGGGTAAGGTGTTGGATAATCCAATGGTGGTATGTTCTATGAGCCTTTCCAAAATGCCACACCTGCAGTACGATGTGATTGTTGCCGGAGGTGGGAACTTATCCAACGTGGCCACTGGTGATATAGGTGTTGTGATTGCTAGGAGGGGGTTATTAGGGTATTGCTGGGTGACCAATGGATGCATACTTGGATCAACAGGCTCCTAATCACAGTTATGGTTTGTATCGTTGTGTAATCGATGGTGGTTCTAAGACCAAGGATACAGCCTAATGTGTCATAGTAGCATTTTCTAGATTTGTTGTATTGTTAGGTGGTGTGAGGGTAGTGGTCGAAAGATGAGATATCTCTCTTTGCCTTTTAGGGGGAAAAGGACTTGCATCTATTTCGTCCTCCCTCCTATCTTTCTCTTTTATGAGGGAGGGGTGTGTCATGTGTGCTTTTACTTGTGGGCCTCGCACCACGGTACTTCCACTCGGAGATACGTGGAGGCCTATTTCGTAAGAGTGTAAAGTTTACCATTCGAGATGGGGATTTGATGATGGTCCAATAAGGGGATCAAAATCATGCAAAAGGGATTTGGAGTCGCCATTTACGATTATAGGCCTAGGACCCTAGAGTGGGCCTAATTCTTGAGAAAAGGGCCCGATAATTGGTCTGGTCTAGAGATTTAGGGTCAGTGTCAGGTTACAGAATTGGAAAGGTGTTAGGCACCCAATCTGCCCGATTCAATCGATCTTGCTGCTAGATGCTTAAGAATCAACATTTTCCATGATTATTCCTATTTCGCATGTATGGCTAAGTTATCACACATATGTACATTTACTGAATTTACAAGATTATATATACTAAAACAATGTCAATATAAAGTCTACATTATGTGAATTTGGGTAAGAAATTATACCTGAGCTTGACCCCTGTTTCGGGTCAAGAGGGGTGGATCCCTTGGTTGATGCTAGTATGAAATAGTTTCTGGATTCTCCTGCCTCAAGGAAAGATGGTCTTGACCTCCAACTTCCTTTCTTGAGAGATGTCGACTGTGATGATATTCGGACAAAGTTTCGGCTAGGAACGGTTACTTTCAAATTTGAATTTGGATTGAGCTTCAACTAGTGAAGGCTATTTCAGGATTTGGATTGGGACAGGGCTTCGATTAGGGAAGGTTATTTCCAAGCTTAGGATGAAGTGGCACTCTGATAGAGCTTCCGCTGGGTAGTCTATGGGTGGGCTAGGCTGAGGTGACATTTTGACAGAACTTCTGCTGGGAATGGCTATTTCTAGAAAGATTCTATGGGCACTCGGGCAGAGCTTTCGCTAGGAATGGATTTTTGGAAAGAAATGGATTGACATAAAAATGGATTGAAGATCCCCAAAGCCCCAAGAATTTGAAGATCCGAACAGAACTCCGGATCTTGACAAAGATCTCTTCATAGCCCCGAAGAACCTCAAGGGGGAGGGATTTCTACTTTTGGTAAAAACTAAGAATACTCAAAGGAAGGAAGCTTAGAACATACTATTTTGGGAAAAAAATGGATTGAACTAAAAACTTGGATTGAGGATCTTCAAAGTCCGGAAGAACACTTTGAAGATCCGAACAAGATTTCTAATCTTGACAAAGATCGCTCGAAGACCTGGAAAAACTCAAAGGGGAAGGGGATGAGGAGAGAGGGCAGAGCTTCACTCTCTATTAGCACCACCGTTCTATACTTCTATAAAACCCTAGGCCAGAATTGTCCAATGAGATTAGGGTTGTAAGGTTGATATTGAATTTGTTTGAAGCACTGAATCATAGGGTTGAGATCAATTTGGGGATTTTTTATGTTGAAGATGACTAAAGGGTGGTAATATTGTCTTTTTAATTGCCTCTTTAACACTGTTAGCCACTAATGGGACAGTTGATTGAATCTTTCAAATTAGGGGGAGGGTGATGTTTTCTGAAATGTCAGGGGGGACATGATATTTCGCCAAAGTATAGGGGAGGGGAGTGATATTTCCTCTTTAAAGAATGATGTAGTGGTGCTGGAGAAAGCGGTTGTGAATATTGTTTGTGCTTATGCACCCCAAATAGGTTTGGATAAAAGTATCAACCGTTAATTTTGGGAGCTCATGGATGAGTTAATGCAGAGTCTTAATCATGACGAATTAATTATTATTAGAGGGGACTTGAACGGACATGTTGGGAGGGGTAGGAGAGGGTATGAAGGTGTCCATGGAGGCTATGGTGCTGGGGAAAGGAACGAGGAGGGGACATCAATCCTAGACTTTGTTATAATCTTCACATCATGAACACTTTCTTCGCTAAGAGAGAGTAGTACTTACTTACCTACAAAAGTGGGAATCGTACCAATCAAATTGACTTCTTCCTGACAAGAAGGGTAGACAGAAGGTTGTGTAAGGACTGTAAGGTTATCATTGGGGAGAGTTTAACAACCCAACATAGATTGGTAATCCTGGATATGTATTTCAGTACACAAAAGCATAGGAAGAGGGAACCTATTAATCCTAAGATAAGGTGGTAGAGATTAAAAGGTGAGTCCTCACATACATTTACTGATATGAGGGTAAAAAATGGACAACGGGACTTTGAAGGAAACACCAATGTGATGTGGAACGTGATGAAGAGTTGTATTAAGAGGGTTGCAAAAGAGGTTTTAAGGGAATCTAAGGGTCGTCGACAGGCCCTTAGGGAGACATGGTGGTGGGACGAAGAGTTCCAAGCAACCATTAAGACCAAGAAAGTTTGTTTTAAGATATGGCAAAGGACTAAAGATCCTGAAGATAAAAAGAGGTATTACGATGCCTGAAATGAAGCTGAGAAGATTGTAGGGATGACTAGGTTGAAGAAATATGAGGATCTTTATATTAACCAGAACACTAAAGAAGGGGGGAAATTTATATATAAAATATCTAAATTGAGATAAAGGAAGAGTAGGGATTTCGACCAGGTGAGGTGTATCAAAGCAAGGATCGAAGGGTGTTACTAAGGGATGAGGACATTGTGAAGAGATGGGATGAGTATATTAGTGCCCTACTAAATAGAGATAGTACGAGTAGAAATGATCCAAAAGATTGCTTTACTCAACAAGACTCCACATGGAATAGATATGTGCAAAGGGTTAGTGTGGCAGGAGGTTATTGAAGCCCGCTTGAGACGAGAAACTATGGGAGAATGTTATTGAAGCCCACTTGAGAAGAGAAACTGAGATATCGAAGAGCCAATATGCTAGGAAGATCTATGACCGAGGCTATCTACCTACTAAGGAGGCTCATGGAAAGTTATAGAGTCCATAGGAAGGATCTCCACATTTTTATTGACCTAAAAAAAGCATCTGATAGAGTTCCTAGAGATTTAGTCCAATATGTCCTAGTAAAGAGAGGTTTCTAGTACTTATATGGATATAATTAAGGACATGTATGAGGGCGTGGTGACTAGTGTGAGATCTGTAAGAGATCAAGGCAAGAAATTCCCAATTACAATTGGGTTACATCAAGGATCGACCTTAAGCCCCTATTTATCTGCACTTATCATGGATGAGCTAAGCAAGAACATCCTAGATGAGGTTCCCTAGTGTATGCTCTTCATAAATGACATCGTCTTAGTGGATGAGACTAAAGCAAAGATTAATGCTAAGCTGGAGCTATGGAGATCTAACTTGGAAACAAGAGGCTTTAAGATTAGTAGATCGAAGACAGAATTTATGATTTATAACTTGAGCCACTCTATATTGGACAAAGAAATGGTGAAAATTGAGGAAAGAGAGATTCCTCAAAGTGACTATTTTAGATATCTGGGTCAATCATAAATAAAGAATGTAACATAGAGGACGATGTTTCATAAAGAATTAAAATAGGATGGATGAAATGGAGAGTTATATCCAGAGTGTTGTGTAATCGACTTATCCCTTTAAAGCTTATGGAAAATTCTATAAGACTGTTGTGCGATCAGTTATAACGTATACAGTGGAGTGCAAGGCAGTTAAGAAGTATCATATAAAGAAGCTATGTGAAGCTGAGATGAGGAAGTTAAGATGGATGTGCGATGAAACTAGGAAAGATAAGGATTGAGCATATTAAAGCTGATTTGGGAGTTGCATCAATCTACGAAAAGCTCTGTGAATGTCATTTGAGGTGGTATTTTCATGTTCAAAGGAGGCCTGAGGATGCCCCAGTAAGGAGGAGTGATCTAATTCGGATTGAGGGAGCTAAAAGACCTAGGACTAGGTCTAAAATGACCATAGACGAAGTGGTGAGGAAGAACATGTATAGTCTCAGTCTTGTCCAAAGTATGACCTTGGATAGAGCCTATTGGAGAGCATGGATCTATATAGCCGAACCTATGTAGCTAAGATTCTCCTAACTTGTTGGGTTGTGCTTATTTCCTCTTACTCTCATCCTTATTCTCTCTTCTCTCATTTTGACATCTCTATTGTTTGGATTTTTTTTCCTATTGTGTTTTGATTGGATCCATGTAGCAGACTTCATTAAGTTGGGATTAAGGCTGAGATTATTGTTATTATATGCTATCTATTTAACACAAGCCTAATTCACCAAATCAACATGGTATTAGAGCTAGTATCAACATCGAGATCCTTACCTTAATGCCTAAATCCTAGTCATCTCTCTCTCTCTCTCTCTCTCTCTCTCTCTCTCTCTCTCTCTCTCTCTCTCTCTCTCTCTCTCTCTCTCTCTCTGTTTCTCTAGTTGACAACCACCCTCATAGTCTCACCACCTTTCCCTCGGTGGTGCAATTTTCTCGCTAAGGGTCTATTACTCTTTGAGATGATCTAAATCTCCTCTTAGATTTTTCTAGTTCTTGATTTCTTATCTCTGGAGTTTGGTATGCAAGGCTTGAAGACTCCGGTTGTTTTTTACATTTTATAAGATCATTGGTTTGAGACTCGGATCAGCTCAGCAACCATATCCAAAGTTACTATCACATCCGCTGGATAACAACCATGTCAGATGTTACAATGGACTGATACAAAGCAAAGATGATTGCTAGAGGGTTTACTCAAACATACGGGATTGACTATCAGGAAACCTTGCTCAGGTTTCCAAATTGAACATAGTCAAAGTTTTTCTTTCTTGTATAGTCAACCTAGGGTGGGAGCTACAACAACTGGATGTCAAGAATGCTTTTCTCCATGGGGAGATTGAAGGGAGGTATATATAGATATCCCTCTTGGATTTGCTTTTCCGAGACCCAAGGCAAGGTGTATAAGCTGAAACAGGCCTTGTATGGCCTAAAGTAGTCTCCTCGTGCGTGGTTTGACCGCTTCCACAGAGTTATGGTGTCCATTGGCTATAAACAAAGTAGTGATGATCATATTTTGTTTCGTAAAAAGATATGAGAGCATATTATGCTTCTTATCGTCTAAGTAGATGGTATTGTAATCACCAATAGTGATTCTGGTGAGAAAGCTCAACTGAAAAATAGTTGGGGAAAAAGTTTGAAATTAAAGACTTGGGTAAGCTGAGATACTTTCATGGCATTGAAGTGGCTCATTCAGCTCAAGGTATCTTCCTCTCTCAATGGAAGTATACACTTGATCTTCTATCAAATACAGGAATGTTGGGTTGTAAGCCAACCGACACTCCTCTTGAGCTTAACTCTCATCTCAAGGGTAAAGATGGATAACCTCAGGGAGTAGTGGAGTTGGTAAGGGACCTTTGCCTAAAAAAGCGTGTGGTTCTAAGTTCGACTCCTCTTACCAAAGGGCCACTCACATTGGAGTGTTTAGTGTTCTTCACTACTTTTGATGAATGTTGATGGTTCTCATTCAACCCCGATATGAGCCAGTCCAATCGGTTGTGAGGTCAGTATGGGTCCACAGGACTAGTCAGGCCGAAGGCAAGGTTATCAAAATTTGGTGGGATGGCTGAAATATCTTTTTTTTTTTGGTAATTGGTGTTTATGTATTAAAGAAAAAAGATTATACAAAGTAAGGCAGCCTTATTCTCCTTCTTTGGACAGACCAAAAGAAAGGAAAAAAGACTCCTTGAAACCTAGTAGGACAGGCCCTGCTTTACAATTTGAAATAAAAAATCAAAGATTACGACTGAAATATCTCTCTCACACTCACCCTGACATAGCCTTTGTAGTTAGCTTGGTCAGTTAGTATATGCATGATCCTCCCTCATCACATTTTGAGGCAACATATCGTATTTTAAGATGCTTGAAGGATGCTCCCTGTAAAGGATTTCTTTTATCTCCACATAGCCACTAGCTTACTGAAGCCTCCATTGATGTTGACTGGGTTGGTTGCCCAGATGATAGAAGATCTACTTCTCAGTATTGCACTATTGATTGACAGGTATGGTTGAGCAGTCCATTGCAAAATCGGAGTTTTGGGCCATGGACCATGGTGTTTGTTAACTTCTTTGGCTCCAAAGTCTCCTTCAGGACCTGTGTGTTCTAGTTGATTTGCTTATGTATCTGTATTGTAATAGTAAATCTGCAGTCAACATTGTTCACAATCTTGTGCAACATGATCGAATGAAGAATGTCAAGATCAATTGTCACTTCAACAAAGAGAAGTTGGAACAAGGAGTTATTGTGCCCCTTTTGTTCAATTTGGTGCTCAGTTAGCTGATGTGTTCACTAAGGGGCTTAGTAGTTGTAGAGAGAGAGAGAGAGAGAGAGAGAGAGAGAGAGATTATATTGGGGCTGCCCTCCTTTATTCATTAAATAGAATAGTTATTACAAGTCCTACTAGGAATAGGAAAGATAGCTATTACAAATCCGACTAGGAATAGGAAAGAATAAAATAGGAAACTTTTACTAATTGCTAACTTCTAATTATATTCAGTCCTAATAGTACTAGGACAGCCCTAAAAGGACTAGGAAAATCCAAACCCAAGGGACTAGTATATTGCGCTAGACTCCTCCTTTCTTTCGATAGACTTCTAGCAGTAGTAAAGTTTTGTCCCATTATTAACAAGATGGGCATGTTTGATATCTATACACCAACTTGAGGGGGAGTATTGTAATATAGATTCAAGTGGCATTTTACTCCTCGTACCTATTCTAGAATGTTTTCTCCCTTATTGTAAATAAAGAATGCCTGGTGTCTATAAAACACAAGCCTAATCACTAAATCAACACTTATATGCATAATGGTTGGTCATCCCATCTAATCTCTTCTCCTTGTATTTTACATGCTTTTATTTTATGAATTTTTATTATTTTTATGGTAAATATTATTTCTAAATTTATCTTTTGTGGTTTCTTTGCCTTCACCAAGATAACTCATCCAGTTTATAGGTCTTTCTTGGTCTCTCTCTCTCTCTCTTTTTTTTGATGGGAGGGGCACTCTAGGAAGCATAATTTACAACAATTAGCAGTTGTGGAGAAAATAACAATGTTGAAGTCTTACAAAATAGAATCTTTTAAAGTTTTTTGATGGATATACACTCAGCACATCTAAATTTGAAATAGGAAAAAGAAAAAAAAGATTCATGTATTAAGTTTTACAACCCAAGGTAATAAATGGTGTTTTGGATATGATTAGGAGGCAATGAATTTGTACTAAAAACTTTATTCCAAGCTAGAAAATATATGCATGGAAGAAGGTCCTCTAATTCTCTTTCCCACCATGATTGACATAATGAATCATGAGTTCTTTTTCAAATATTTTTTTCCCTATTCTGGGTTCTATGCTTGAATGAGATCTCTTTGGTTAACCATTATCATTATATGTTCATGGCTGTTTAGTTATGTGAAAACCTTATCTGACCTCTGAACAGATGTGCCATAGGACTCTGCTGTTACAAATTCCCTGAAGGTCAAATGGCGTGTGGGGCTTTCTATCTTCCCTTGATGGGATTATTTTCTATTCTCTGCATTTTAACAGAGAGATGGAAGTTCTTTCTTGCTATACACCATTTATTTCTCTTCCCACTATTTCACTCAAATCCAGGGGTTCTCCAGCAAAGCCAGTTATGTGCTCAATTATTAATAGTGAGCATTATTTAGATACACCCTTACTATTGGCTTTTAATATTCTTGTTTTAATTATTTTTCTTCTTAAACCTTTGGTTTCTGTGAGTTATTTTTGAAAAAAAAAATGTAATTATTCTTGCCCATTTAGTCTCTCTTTTCTGTAGTTATCCAAACAAGAAACTTTGTGTTTCGAAGGAAACATGGTGGTACAATGTGGGATCCTTTCAACCGTAACTTGGATGTCTATCAACCATTTTATGATTTAATTTACAAAGTCGGTGTAAGGTGCCACGAACTATTGTTGTGCGGTCCGAACTTGCTGGAACTAGGTCTCCTTATGCTGCCTATCCACTTGCAGGTTTTCATGGGTCACTTCTTTGATTTTCCTTTTACCCATTCATAGCACTGACTTCAGTAAATTTCTTTGGCAGAAATTCAGTTGGGCTTAAAAGTGATATTTCCTTAACTTTATTGGATTTTTCGTACCCTTCATATGGTTTTTTTATAGCTCATTGGATTTATTTGTATTTTCATAGGAAAATTTTCTACCTTCATAGGATACAAGATACTTTCGTACCTTCGTTGGATATTTTGTAGCTTCATATGATAATTTTATACCTTTCTTAGATATTTTCATAGGATATTTTCTTACATTTATAAGATATTTTTGTACCTTCATTAGTTTTCTTTTGTACCTTTCATAAGATACTTTCATGCCTTCATATACCCTTCATATGATATTTTCCTACCTTCATTGGATATTTTTCTATTTTTCATAGGATATTTATTATCTTCATATGATATTTCTATACCATTATAGGAATTTTTCGTGCCACAAAAGGATACCTTTATTAGATATTTTTGTTTTTTTGTTTTCATTTATTTTTTAAAAAACATTAATGAAAATCATTTTCGATCTAAAAATAAAATATAGTTTGTTAACTACTAAACATAATATATTATAGAATAAGAAATAAATTTGGTATTCCTACGTGCAAAATGATTATTATAATTTTAAAACTTCAATTCTATGCATCTCTTCGAATGTTAGGATAACTTGTCTTTCATAAATATTAAACGATTATAGAAAGGGTTCCAAGAATCCCTCAAGCTGAAACAAATTAAAAAATGTTGCAATCGAATATGTTCGAAAAAATGGAGCAGGCTTATGATTGTTATTTTTTTTTTAAACCCCGAATATTATTACTTGGGACCTGGGGAAGCCCCTAAAACTTTATTAATATCATAAATCAAGAGAAGTGAGTACAAGGGGGGACATAAACCGCTTTACCCCAGTTCAGAGTAACAACCAATCTCTCTCTTGGAAACAACCAAATAAACCCCAAACAAAGTGACAATAAGACGAGATAATTATAACCGTAAAATTAGACCACTCGCTCTGTCTTCCTTAATAGTGTGGAAAAGCTCAAGTGGAATGATTTGATTTGACATAATGATAGAATTGTTTGAAGCTAAATTCACAAGCTAAATTGGCCAACCAGTCAGCTGCTCAATTACTTTTTCGATACGCTTATGATTGTCATGCTCAAATGACCTCCTTATCTGGAATCTAAGTTTCTGCAGCTCCATTTCTTTTGGGCCATCATTAACATCTTTCAAAGCTTAGATCTTAAACAATAATCTTCCACTAACACCACTAGGCAAGGAAAACTAATGAAATCAGACTAAGAGTAGATTCTAACAAACAAAACAATTGAACCATAAAGTCGTCCTAGATATTATCAATTAAAACCCTTCTCTTTCTATTTATTATTATTTTTTAAAAATTTATTTCCTCCTCCCTCTACTCTATTCAACTTCTTTCCTTCTTTTGTTTCTATTTAGTGGATATAATGATACAACAATTCAACATTTTCCCAACTAAATGGGTCAGCTACATGGAACTGAGAGAGGGTAAAATTAAAAGAAGTAAAAAGGAGAAAAGGAAAAATAAGAGTAAACAAAAATAGAAGAAACAAAGCAACACCACAAGAACATTGCACCTAAAATCAGTTGGCTATATGGATCTTTGCCCTCCAAACAACTCTGTTTGAGGTCATTCTAGAGTTAAGACCTAGCCTCTGCATATATTTTCTTACACCATCATCTATGGTCATTTTAGGATTGTCCATAGCTCTTTTTTGCTTATTGCATCTAGATCTGGTCATTCCTCCTTACTGCGGCATCCCTAGGTCTCTATTGAACATCGTCATACCACCTTAAAACAAAATTCTCGGAATTTGTCCTAAATTTAGGCTACTCACGAACAAGCTCTAACACGGTCATTCCTTACTCTATCTTTTCTACAATCATAGCTCCCGCCATACCATCTTAAGAAGAAAAAAAAAAAAGGAACCATTTCTCTACACTTTTGATGGCTTGCACTATTGGTTAAATGGGTCTAAAGCCTGGAATCACTCAGGTGCATGTGGCATTGCCAGGGTGGTGATGGTGGGTAAGTGAGGTGAGGCTATGAGAGAGGGTGGGATTGTAGAAGGAGGAAGGGCAGGTGGGGGTGGGCCATGATAGCGGTGGAGGGAATAGGGTGGGGTTGCATGAAGAATAAGAAGAAGAAAAAGGAGTGGGGAGGAGTTTTATGTGTTACAATACATTTTTACCTTTTTTCCCACATATTTTAGCTATTAGAACATGAATTCTTTAGAGTTGAGCACATAACAAAAGAAAAATAGGTTTTGGCTCTCTTATAGGTTCTTTTTGGTGTCATCTTAATTTTTGTTTTTGATCTATTTATAAAAGAATCATTAATAAAAATCATTGTTATCCAAAAATAAAAATCGTTTGATAACTACTAGATATAATATATTATAGAATAAGAAATATGTTTGGTATGCCTCCATGTAGAATGATTTTTATGACTTTAAAATTTTGTTTCTTTGTATATCTGAATGTTAGGATGGTTTGTCTTTATAACCATTGGCGTTCATAAAAAGGATTCCTATAATTCCTTAGAATGATGAGACATAATTGAAGGCGTTGAAATCGAATATCTTCAAATCAAAGGAGTGGGCTTATGATTGCCATGCTCAAATGAAATCCATATATCTCCCAGTTCCATTTCTTCTGATGTGTCACCATTGTATTCCCAAACCCTAGATCTTAAACAATAATCTTCCACTGATAATGCCAAGGGAGGAAAACTAATGAAATCAGGTTAAAGAGAAAACTTTAACGAATAAAGTAGTAGAACCATAAAAGCATCCCAGATCTTAGAAGTTATAGCTCTTCCCTTCTTTTGTTTCTTTTTAGTGGATATAATGATAAAGTTCACCCTTTCTTTGATCATTTTAATGGCTTGAAGTGTTGGTGATACTAGTCTAGAGCCTCGAATCCCTCAAGCGCATGAGGCATTGCAAGGGTGGTGGTGGCGGGTAGGTGAGGTGAGGCTCTGGGATGAGGTGGGATGGCAGAAGAAGAAGGGAGAATGAGGTGGGGTTGCATGAAGAAGAAGGGACAAGATGGGGTTCTATGTATTATAATGTATTTTTACCTTTTTGCCCTCAGATTTTAGCTATTAGAATTTAGAACACATATTCATTAGAGTTGAGCGCATAACGAAGGAAAAACAGTTTTTGATCATAATAGAAAAATAGCTCTTGACCTCATTATGGATTTTATATTCGTCTGATTTTTTCTTTTTTTAATGAATAGGGCCCATAAATAGGTTGTTTTTATGTATATCGATATAAAAAACACACTTCTACAATACTGAATAAATAAATAGCAAACACACAAGCATTTTTATGTCAAGAAAACGAAAGTAAAAATGACACCAAAGTATGACTAAAAATGGTGACTAAAAGAAAGTGTTTTATAGAAAATGTGTGATCAGATCTATCAAAACATTCCATTGTAGGTAGCCTACTGATAATCAATTTCAGCCCATTCTAATTTACCATGTTTTAATATCAAATTGGACTATCGTCCAAATAGATGGCTTTGTATTTCTTTCCATTGCGAGATTGTAAGATTCCATTGTCGGGTATTAATTATTGTTGTTTTTACATGCCCCTTCTCCCTCTTGGACCAACTTATTCAATGAAATCAGAATTGCATCAGCCTGGTTGGGTAATAAGATCAGCAGACCATTGTTGCACCTGAGTTTGAACCAACTGGGGCAAAAGCTGACTTTGGATCATAATGGGATTGGCAGTCTCAGTCCCAACCTAAATCCTAGTAGGAAAATAACTGCAAAAACATATTTGTAATCCTGCTTTGGGGTCCCCCGGGACCAGTCACATTTCCTTTTTGCCTTTATCTCAAGGGCCTAACCCAACCACAAGGCCACCATTTAATTTTTTTGCTTAAGGTCAGCAAAGTAATATATTGACAAGAATGAATTAAATACAATTAACCCAAAAGGGCTAAAACACACCAAAAAATTCGATTTCTTACTCCACCTTTGGCATTGCCATCAGCAGAGAAGGAAATCGAAACAAAATTGAAACTAACACAACTCAAGATTCACAAGAATCGGAATCTTGGTTTCTTCATAGCATCCCATTCTATATCATTAACCAAGAATCTTGGGGGAGATAACCACACTGATGAGGATCTAGTCGCAGCCGCATGTTTAGCAAGACCATCCGCTATTGTATTAACTTCACGGAACCAATGACAGATGCTCCATTGAATTCTATTTAAATAGCTCGCCACTGACAACCACCTCTATCTAAAATTCCATGGGATAGATTCCTGCACAATGCACCACACCACTGCTTTCGAATCACACTCCACTTCTAACCAAGTTAGATCTAAGACCTTGGCTATGTTGATCGGTTCAAAGAAACCAGAAAACTCAGCTCCAAAGTTGGAGGAGATACCTTCAAAGGAGGACAAATAGCGAATTGGATATCCATTATGATTACAAAAAATTCCCCCAGCTCCTGCATAACCTGGCTTGCCTACCGAGCACCCATTAATGTTAATTTTGCAACATCCCACAGGCAGTCTCCCCCAATATAGCTCTTTGATATACTTTTGTTTAGGACTTGAACGGACTAAACGCATTGATGCAGAAAGATGAAGATCTCTTACTGACTTGATCTGAACAGGAGCAACAACTGAAAAATTCCCCAAGTCATTAATCACTGCTTTCACCACAAGACTTGAAGGCTTACAATGGTTGTCATATTTTCTTCGGTTTCTTTCAACCCAAATTTGATATAGAACATACATCACTGAAACATACCAGATTTGCTTAAGCGAAGAAGAAGATGCTTTCCTTTTCCACCATGAAAATAATTCTTGGATTGACGGAAAACCATCCCACTTAAGATAAAAAACATACAAGAATTCTGACCACACCATCCCAGCAAAACTATAGTGTAAGAACAAATGAAGCATAGACTCAGAATTTGCATTGCATAAATAACACATAGATGCAAGAGGAACCGCACAAGCCATAATCCTATCATCCGTAGGAACTCTACCATGAAGCAATCGCCATCCAAAAACTGAAATTTGAGGAGAAATTCCTCTAGACCAAACCATATTATCCCATGGAACCTGCACAGATCTGGAGCGAAGGCCACAATTGAGAATAGAAATAGAAGGAAGAGTAAACTTCTTAACCAGAGCAAAAACCGACTGCAGCTGCAGCGAATGAACCGTTGGAAGGTCCCACTTCCCATCAATAATAAAATCATCTACCTTGGCTTCAAGAGGTTGAATGGGAGAGAATTCAATAGCCTCCATAATAGAGTTCTGAGATAGCCACCGATCATACCAAAAGGAGACTAAAGAGCCATTTCCAATTACCCATCTCTCCTTTGATTCCACAAAGTCCCAGATCTTCCTAATTCCAGGCATGATCGAAGAGCAAATATATGATATTTTAGGACAACCAGCTTAAAGATAGTAGACGCCCTCGTAACAAGGCAAGTTTTGCAAGCATTGCCAAATTAACATCACGTAAGCGACGAATGCCTAAGCCATCTTCCACCTTTGGTCTGAACACATCACTCCATTTAACTGTAATTTCCCTTGAAGAATCAGAATTCCCACTCCAAATAAAATTTCTACCCAATCTTTCCATTAAATAAATGGAAGAAGCAAGCCATAAATATATCACAAAGTTATGAATTGGAATACCCATCACAGACTTAACCAACTCCACTTGACCTGCCATTGATAGCATCTTCCCTTTCCATCTAGCCAATCGAACTTTGAATTTATCCACAAGAGGCAATATAAATTCTTTCTTCACTCTGACTTTGAAGATTTCAACTCCCAAGTAGCGAGTAGGGAACTTTCTTTAAGGGATATCAATAATTTTTTTGATTCTCCTCTTCCTTGTAAGTTGAATATTGCCCAGGAAAAGCTCACTTTTACCCATGCTAATGCATTGACCTGAGTAAGCCTGGTATAAGTATAAAAATCTCTTCAACCGTTTGACCCCTCTTAAGTCTACATTAATAAATACAAAAATATCATCAGCATAAAGCAAATGAGTGGGGGTCGAAACATTCCTGGAGTTAGGAAGAGAGTGAATCTTCTTCTTTAGCAATAGCTCATGAAGACCACGGCAAAGAACTTCCTCTACTAAACAGAATAGGGGAAAGGGGATCCCCTTGACACAAGCCTCGTTCCACCCAAAAAAACCAACCGGGCCCCCATTAATCAGAACTAATAAACGAGTAGATAAAATGACCTGGTGAATACGATCAATCAAGGTTTGAGAAAATCCAAACTTAAGCATGACATCAAAAAGAAAAGACCAGTCCAATGTATCATAGGCCTTTTGGATATCAAGCTTTAAAGCCAAGCCTCCCCCAAATGCCTTAGAGTGCATCAAGTTGGCAAGCTTTGATGCCAAACAAATATTAGAGGAAATGATCTTCCCTCTTTGAAATGCCCCTTGCTCTTCAGAGATTAGCCTAGGGAGAATGGTAGATAACCGCATGGCCAGAATCTTTGGAATTAATTTGAAAAAGAAATTCCCAAGACAAAGAGGTCGGAATTGACCCACCCTAGAAGCACCAGACACCTTAGGGATTAAAGTTAGAAAATTTGAGTTGACCCCCTTGGTAATCACACCCTCTGAAAAGAAATTCTACACAGCTAAACAAACCTCAGAGCCCACAATGTTCCAACATGATCAGTAAAATGAACCAAGGAAACCATCTGGGCCAAGAGCACTAGAAGGGTCCAAATCAAAGACCGAGCCTTAACCTCATCAACTGTAGGAGAAGACATAAGCATGGAATTATCTTCCTCAATAATAATTGAAGGAATACAATTCAGAACATCAGAAGCAGATACCAAAAAATCTCTCTTGTGAAATTTTTCAAAATGGGTAGCGACAAATTAACCGATACTAGTTGGATCAGTCAGAGTTCCACCATCCCCATCATGAATTTCCTTGATTTGATTCTTTCCATGCCTGATTCTAGTCATTATATGAAAGAACTTCGTGTTTCAGTCACCACAACGAAGCCACTTCATACGGGATTTCTCCACCCATACCTTCTCTTGAAGATTTAATGCTAAATCATACTCCCTTTTAGCCAAGACTTTGGCCTCAAAAAGAGATTCAGAAAACACATTCGCTTCAATCGATGCCTGAACATCCTTCAGGAGAAGTTTAGTTCTATTAACCTCATCATCATCATTAGGGAATTTCTCCTTGGCCCAAGCTTTAAGATGATATTTAAGTCTTTTAAGCTTAGAGGCAACCACAAATATAGGTATTCCAGATGATGGGGCCATCCATGAGGAATGCACACACCTTAAAAAATCATTATGTTCTGACCAGAATCTTTGGATTCGGAAAGGAGCATTGGAAGGGCAAGGAATACCTTCACAAGACACAATGACAGGGCAATGATCAGAGTAGCTGTTGGAAATAATTCTCTGGGAACATCCTAGGAATAGAGATAACCAATCCCCATTACACATACTTCGATCCAGAACTACACGGACATTGCCAATACGCCGGTTGTTGGACCAAGTGAACTTGCAACCTGAGGTTGGGACTAACACCAGAGAAGTAATATCCATCATAGTTGCAAATTCACCTGCTAAGCTACTATTGAATCTACCAGGCCCACATTTTCATAAGAGAAAAGCGTAGCATTGAAATCACCAATCACCATCCAAGGAGCAGAATACCCTGCAACCGTAGCAAGGTCACACCAGAGATGTCTCCTCTCAACTTTGAAACTATTAGCATGCACTACAGTAAGAAGAAATTTACTTCCATTTATCTCAAGAGACAGAGATACTTGTTGCGAAGGGGAAAAAAAGATTTCGCTTCTGCACCTCCTTCCATAAAATCCAAATATTCAGGGCCATATCATCTTTGGAATTTGCAATAAAATGAAAAGAAAAACCCATGGCTGAGAAGAAAATTTTTGGACATTTCTCTAGAACAACCTTAGGTTCTGCTAGACATACCACTGTAGCATCATGAGTTTAAATCAAGTGCCAAAGAGAGGCTTTCACCCTACTATTCCTAACTCCTCTAATGTTCCAAAACATGAGCTTCATTAATTAATGATATGAGGAGTTCGGATCAGGACGGGGTAATCCCTTTCTCTGCAAAACTCTATCAACTTTCGCTAGCTCTTGAACACGAGCACTGTGCCGCAATAATGTATGATTGACAAGAGGGGGAGAGGAGCTGCGAGACCTCACTTGAGTAAATCCCTCATGGGAGGCCAGCGCTTGATCCTCAAGATCGTAGTGCACTATGACTGTCCTCCCGTTATTCTCACAATTGAATATCGGTTGTGGAGAAGGAATGTGCATAGCATCATCATCACCAACACAAGCCTCCTCCACGTGAGACAATTTCAATGTTACCTCCTTCCAAGCATGTAGGGCCCATACCCAAGGTGGGCCCCTCACCCACTGAATCCTCAATATGAGGACCACTATAATGACGTGGCTCTTCAAGCGATCTACCAAAACATGATTCTAACACCCTATCCACCAAGTTGTCGCTAGCGCCCAAAGGAGTTTCTAAATTCTGATCATGGTTTGTTGGAGACAACACCCTTTCATTGGCTGAAGAAATCAAGTCCCAATCTAAAGGAGAAGGATTTGCCGTATTACCAGGGATAGGATCAGCATCACCACCTCTTGGAGAATCAACAAGATTTCGTGCCAAAATTGGGCCTTCTCGAACAACCGGCCTCCATTGTTGCCGCCGACGAGGTTTAACTGGCCTTTTGTCCCTCAATCGATCTTCAATCACCGTAGGGTCTTTATTAATCGGTTCCTTCGTAGCAGCAAAGCATTCATCTACCCTATGTCCATAACGACTACACTTCGAACACCGAGACGGAGGATTTTCAAAAACAACCTACTGTTTGAAAAACAAAGGATTCAGAAGATCCTTGTTGCTCCCTTTCAATGTAAAGCTCCTCCAACCGTGGCACCGAATCATCAATGTCAACACATACACGTGCGAAGTGACCATAGATTGATTCACGAGTCTTACGATCAATCGCGACCGGACAACCAATAGCCTTAGCCATTGAAAGTAAAATTTCCTCATCCCAATACTCCTGAGGTAGGTCCAGAAACCGAATCCAAGTCAATTTGTGAGTAATTTCTTGCTGAGATGCATAGAAATCCTGTCGTTATCATTGAAAACGAATAAGTTGGCCGCCTACACGGACAGGACCCCTCTTCCAAATCGATGTCATATCCACTATTAGTTAAAACAAGTTTTAAATGCAGTTGCATTTTTTTGCCGTTTAAAATGCATTTGCCCGTATGCTATTATATAATATGGAAAAAAAGGGAAACGGCAAAAAAATCCGTTTTAAATGCGTTTTAAATGGCCGTTTTAAACTCGTTTCTGTTTTTTAAGGGTAAAATAGGAATTTTATTAAAAAAATTAATTAATTAAAAAAAAACCTATTAAGTAAAAGTGAAGAGTGAAAACAATATGGTACTTGGTTTTTAACTTCCATACTATTTATAGGAAAAAAATCTCATCTTTTATAGCCCATTGAGTAAAGAAAAGCTAAAGCTAGCAACATCTCATTTTTTTGTAATCTTGGGACTCCCAAAGCTTTTGGAACATTAGATGCATGCATACAGGTAATAATCTCTCAAATTGCATGAGTATACTACTGTTTTTTTGGTTTCATTTTTGTCCGTTTGCCGTTCCAGGTTTTTTTTACCCATTTTTTAACCCTTCTTTAATCATACTATTCATCATTTTTATCTGTTTAAAACATGTACCGTAAATTTCTATTTTTTTGTCGTTCCCGTTTTAACTAACAGTGGTCATATCAGCTTCGTTCTTAAAACGGATCATAATAAAACCCTTGCCCAGAGACCTTATTTCCACCGGTTCCTTCAATACCCAATTTTCATTGATATTAGACCTTAAAAAATCCATGGATATTGAACGGAAGTTGACCCTGCCCAGCAATGCAAACCGAGGTTTATGTAGTCGCCTATCATATGCAGCTTGCAGAATTTTAAGCCGAGTCAATGCTCCATCTTTGACAGCCGACAGCAAGCTATCAATGACCGGTAACACTGGCCTACCAACCACTACTGCAAAAGACCTCCTATCCACATTAGAAGGTGGGATAAGTCTTGTTGCTTCCGACGATCTGACAAGTCCCACCTCTTCCTACAGCTGTTCAACCTGCTCTTTAGGAGTTGTTTCAGAAGAAAGGATCTCATGTAGTAGATGAGATTCTCCTAAAAGAAACGGATCAGATATCCACCACTCAACTCCAAAATCTCTACCACCACCAGTCGCCTCCACCAAACAGGAATCCAAATCACCAAAAACAATAGGGTTTCCAAGAGGAGGAACTCCAGCCACACTCATCCTATGCTCAATCAACAATAATTTGATTTATCCATCCTTAACTTACAATCATTATCAAGGCCACCATTTAAGTGAAACGAGCAAAAGAAAAGACACAAGAACCAATAAAATCCACTTACAGCAACCAAATCGTGGTATTATTATTGTTATTGTTACTATAATGAACCGCATAATGTTAATACACATAACCCATCACCCCACCCCACCTCCCATCCCCAAAAAATCCCACCCCAAAAAATAAGGAAAAGCTAACACAGATGCACATTAAATAAAATAAAATAAAATAAATCATAAATACACAAAAAAATGATAAAAGAAAATTTTTACAGATAGAGTAGCCTCTGATGAGTAGACTGTTCAGACACTAGGCTTTGATGATTGTTTAGGATATTCCACCACAAGGACATGTGCAGTAGAGCCTGGTGGTACTGCACTGCAGACAACCTCTGTAACTAGTGGTGTGGGAACAGGTAGACCAAAGTGTCCACAACTGGACTTAGAAGGTGGTGGTGGTGGTGTGGTTGGGGCTGTGGGTGTGGCCATTAGAGAAGAGTCCATAGTCGTGTTTGTGGGAATTGAAATGGGATAAACTTCTGTGACATCTTCAATGCCCTGATCCAAGTGGACAACATCCTGAATATTGAGCTGGTGGTATTTAACAATCACCCTCAGGAAGCATTCTCACGTGCATAGATAGAGTTCTCATGTGCCAAGCGTACCTTCTCAGCTAGCAGCATCTCTAGTTGAAGCCGGATCTGAGATGCAGGCATAGTATGTCAGAATTTGGGAACAGACATGATTTGAACCAACAGCATTTCCGTCACCACATAATAATACATGCACTTGTTTGTGCATCATATTACTGATAAGGAGACAGTTTGATGCTGTATACAAACAAATGAAACATTGTGGGAGGGAACACAGCTTTATGAATCCATTTTGCCACACATAACTCATCAACAAAAGCATCGTCACAAACTTCGCAACTTCCTATCACAATCATGCCATACCATATATCCAGTAAAATAGCACATGCTTTTTAAGTCCTGCCTTAACATCATTTCACCCTTCCACCATCCTTGGAGCCAACAACCTGTGCAGACTGCACCTCACTAGGGGCGGTATGTGGTCTTTTATGTGCGTGTTATCATTCATGAGGAACACTTACATTCCCTCAGATGCACTAATGTTCTCTTCCCATTTTTGTCATTCCTCCTTCCAAATTCCACACACTACATGCAAAAGAAGATGGCATAGGAGTAGGGCATGACATGCATAGCAATCTAATAGAACAGGTAAACGTAAAAAATGCACCAAAATCAAAAGATAAAAAGGATCAATTGCAAATTCAAGCATAGTCATGATGATACTTCTCACACAACACAAACTCTCATCTCTACCTTCCTTCAAGCCAATCAGGATATCAAATGGATAACATGTTCAAACCATAGTTTTCATGGCAACTAGGTGACCTAAGACGTGCAGTTTATGACAATATGTAATATAGCAATGAAGTTTTATATAATTATGCTTATATGCAATATAGAAACCATAACAATACAATATGATATGATCATGCTAGTAAATATTTTAGATGAGAAAATCAACATGTAATAAACAAAACAAGGGATAGAATGCAAGCAACTTCATTAAAATAAATAAATAAATAAATAAATCCCTGTAGACTCATGAAATGTTAACAAGGCGTGTTGTTGCCTTGGACCCAAGAGCCTGGATGCCTAAACAACGGCTTGACAACTATGGTTCAAACAAGAAGTAGTGACAGGTGTAATTCATGAAGTGCAAGAGATTCCAGAAGCCACCAGCTGACCTCCGGACTCCTAGATAGTGAGTAAATCAGCCTCCTCAACAGCTATTCTATAAGACCAATCGCTGGCCAGTCTGACCCTGGAATACGCCATAACTTATATCTTTTCCCATAACCACTTTCGGCTACATTCTACGAACATTAAAGGATAAATAAAACCATCAATGATCCTACACCTATTTAATGTCCAGGATCCAGGTGAGGTAACTAATTTACAAGCATAACGGGTAAGCATACAAACAAGCATGCCGGATGTGCCTATATGGAGAAAGCTATGTATGTCCTGAAGAAGACACAAATTCATATCTATATCCATGACTCATCTTACAAGATTGAGATGAAGGGAGGAAATACCTTGATCAATGGTACAAGCAAGATTGGTATGTTTTACAAGATCTGCTTGAATGATCATATGAGGTCCATTCCAATGGCAAACACGAACTCATTTGACGATCAGAAATGCAGACAATATTTATAAATAAAAAATCATAGAAATATATCACAGAGTTAAATACATTAAAAAAAATGCATTCATAGCAATCAGAACCACGAGAGTAATGCTTTTCTCTAAATTGAATTTGTTAATCTTCTTTGGAGCCACCACGGGGGGGTGGTAATGCCCACCAGATCATCATCCTCTGGACTATTCCCCTTCTCAAGACTCTCCCTGAGAATTCTATTCTCCTGTTCTAGCTGAGCACATCACTCCTTTGCAAAAGCCAGATCTGCTTTTATTGTTTTCAGCTCTTGTAGGAGCAGCTTGGCTTTGGCAGCCATTGCCATTGCAACCTATCACAAAAGAAAGGCCACCAGCAGAAAAGATACAAATAGAAAGCCAAAGACTATAAAAATAACACAAAAGACTAAACAGGATATATGTGAACACCTTCCTGCCGGGAAAAATGACAGGAACAGTAATTTGCATTTATACGCACAGATTCTTTACCAGGTAAGACCATCTCCAAATGTGCAATTGTAAAAGAGTCGTGCCCAGAGCAACATTGTAAAACTTCAACAACAAAATGAAGGCACATAAATCTGAGTTAGAAAATACCGAGTCGAGTAACCAATGAAGGCAAGACTATAATGATAACTCAAAAAACAGGATATATGTGAACACCTTCCTGCTGGGAAAAATGACAGGAACAGTAATTTGCATTTATATGCACAGAATTCTTTACCAGGTAAAACCATCTCAAAATGTACAATTGAAAAAGAGTCGCACCCCAGAACAACATTTCAAAACTTCAATAATAAAATGAAGGCACATAAATCTGAGTTAGAAAATACTAAGTCGAGTAACCAATGAAGTTACTGGGATGTGCCAGTTGGACAAATATTTCAATTATTTTGGTTCATCTGTTAAGCCCTTCAACTCTTAGAAGGTAATAAAAACTAGGGAACAGAATGGTTATTGGTCAAATCAAAATTACTGCAGTTGCATTAAAAAATCCATTCATGTGACCACCACCAAAATTTAACGGATTCTGAACAGAAGAACCCAATCAATAGGAAATGCTTTTACTATATGATCCAGTGATACACCTTTGCCACCTTACATCGCGAGATGCCTTGAGTTGAGTCTCATGGTCTGTTGGTGTCTGTGCTTGCTGCTGCGAGGTGCATACATTATTTGCTTGGTTCTGTGAATCAGAACTGCTCCCCTTTTTCCTGATTTGCAGCCATGTGTCTATTGGATGATGTCTGCAGTCCGATTCTCAACAAGTGTCATACCCTCATGCACAATTTCAGTAAATTTTTTAACAAAAGGTAGACCATGCTGTACATCTAAAATACATGCATGCTCTCTCTATCTCTAAACTGATCTTGGAACTTAGGCCAGGCAAAACTTTCGAATTAGCATATGCGTAGCAAACTTGAATTTTCTAAAATTTTGAATTTTACATTCAAAGACTTTCCAATTGCACCACCAAGGTATTTAAGAGAAGAGGTTACTGCATCCAACCCCTTCTGTATTTTGGGATTCTCTGACTTAAGATTACTCTCATGACATTGATAAGGCTGATGGAACTGCAATTAGAAAATAAGCAAAATGAAAGGGACATATGTATGTGGAGCAAAATCAGAAGGATATCTTACATTTGAAAATTGTAAAAATGACCACTGCATGAACCAAAAACAGATTTAAAAAATGCTTTACTTGAGGAAGAGGAGAGGGCTGAAGGCCTATTGGGTTTACTACCATTGAACACTATTAAATCCCTTCAATTAACCACTTTCATTATTTGTAATTCTGTGAGAAAATGTACTATGGGTACAAGTGTATAAAAACTTAAGTTTATAACTAATTAATTGAATGACACAAGCGACAAATAGAGACACACTTTCCGATTGGTATTCTAGAACTAACTCATGTATATGTTATATCTAATTTCTAATCCTATCTGAAAAGAAGAAAAAAACATCTTATTCAGATCATTGCTCGAGAATATCCTTTATACACTATATTCAAGTTTACTCCTGTAACTAAAACTTTAAGGGTGGTGATAGGGGTTACAACTGTGGGTGATGTTTTCTTTGGATACCTTACATTTTTTAGCCTCCCTGACATTCTAAGTTGGAATAGCCACTCGGTAGAAAGCCTCATTAGTCAAACCCTTCAATTCAATTCCTGCAAGTTGGAGATATTAGAAATCATTCCCAGCTACTGCATCATGGTCCATATGGCTTGAGATAAAAGATGGCCCTTCGACAATAGTCTGACGCATTTCTACAGTGGAAGCTAAGAAATCAGATTTGCAAAGAGCTATCACAAGCTGAGAAGAGGGAACATATTTGAAGATGAAAAAAAGAGTAATTTTGCACTTTTGCTACCGAATTGATTCTTCTATATTTTAGTTCTTTGTTCTTATTGCTTGATATGTGATTTGTGTGAGTGCATGAATTCTTCTATGTATTGCTTGAGATTGCTATTGCTATAATGGGCTGTTAATTTACATGTTTTTGTAACTTTCTACCTTTAATAGGCTGTGCTATTAAATTAGTCATAAATCATAATTTTTGAAAAATTTTGTATTGTTTTTTCTATTGGAGGGCATTTTTTTTCTTAGTTTAGATACATAAAAAATAAAAAATAAAAAAATAAAAAAAATGAAACCCCACAAACTTGAGTGCCTTTGTCGTCTTGATAATTAAGAGCCATATGGATCCATACAAAACAAAGTTGGGAAAACTAAGGTCCGAACAAAAGAAGGGGAATAAAAAGGTGAGAAATGAAAGTAAGAGGAAAGAGGCATAGACCAACAAGTCAGAAGAATCTCAGCTAACTAGGGTCGACTACATGTATCCTTGCCCTCTAACAGGCTCTATCCAAAGTCAAACTTAGGATAAGACCTTGATTATGCATGCATTCCTTACAACTTTTCCTATGGTCATTTTAGGCCTGCTCCTAGCTCTTTTAGCTCCTTCAATTGGTATTGGATCCCTCCTCCTTACTAGGGCATCCTTGAGCCTCTGTTTGAATATGGCCATAACACCTGAAACAACTTTCTCAGAGCTTGTCATTGATCGAGGCAACTCCCAAATCAATTCTAATACATTCGTTTCTTACTTTATCCTTCCTAGTTTTTTCCGCACATCCATCTTAAAATCCTCATTTTTGCTACACATATCCTCTCTATATGACTCTTCTTAACTTGCCAACATTCTGCCCCACAAATCATAGTCGATACTTAAATCCTTGGTTACCATCCTATGTGGCATAGAAAAGATAAAACACCATCATGAGGCTAACATTTTTTATCACAAAAAATGCCCCTTATTGTACAGAGGTGAACCAAATGTTTTCCCTGACGAGAGAAACCATTATGATACTTGATACTTGTATAATGACAAGCTGACAGATCCATGTGAACAGTGCATGTTACACTGAGCATAACCCATAAAGATAAAGTAAAGATTTTTTAATGTTTTTGGAAGGTGAAATTTTTCTGTGTGGGCTTTCCATAAAGGATCTCTTGCACGCACACAACACAAACACACAATTGCTTTCCTTTTCATGTTTTCCAAAATTAGCCATGTTTTGGCATGTTGGCACAAGTATTTGCACCGGCACATGTTGACAAGGCCATAAAATGAAAAATTATATCTCCCTGTCATGTAACTTCTCGTTAACTTCACCAATGAAGATGATCGTAGCTGATATCTTCCGAAGCTTTAGTCTCCCCAGTACCACTTTATCCCATTCATTATCCTCTCTTTTAAAGCCTTAAGCTTACAAATGGAAACATGTTGCAACTTGATTTTACCTCATCCCAGTTAGTCTAGAAACCCCGTCTTTGAGCAGTATTCAGGACAAGAAATGCCAGTGTCAAAAGCCAAAGCCCACAATTGGTCTTCGTGATTCATAAACTATAGAATTGGGGAAATATTGACTTGTACCTTAATAGGCACAATCCTTCATTTATTTATAATAAAAACAATAGTCCTAATCCTTACATGAGTAGTAGTCCTATCCTACCATGACTCTGAGTGGTCCTAAGGTAGTCTTAATTATATTATTCAACACTCCCCCTCAAGTTGGTGCATGGATATCACGTATACCCAACTTGGACAGAATAAAATAAAAATATTTACTATTAAGTCCCTTTGTGAGAACATCGGCTAATTGATCCTCACTTCGCACAAAGGGAATACAGATCAGTCCTTGCTCTAACTTTTCTTTGATGAAATTCCTATCGATCTCGACATGCTTGATACGATCATGCTGAATAGGGTTGTGCAATACTGACGCTGACTTATTATCACAATATAGTAACATCAGAACCTGGATGGACACACCCAGGTCATAAAGGAGACCCTGCAACCAAAGTAGCTCGCAAATCCCATGTGCCATAGCTCGAAACTCAGCCTTTGCACTTGATCTAGCTACAATTGACTACTTTTTACTATGCCACGTAACTAAGTTACCACCCAAAAATATACAATAGCCAACAGTTGAGTGACAATCGTCTAGAGAGCCTGCCCAATCAGCATCAATGTATGCCTCAATCCTCATGTGATCTGTGAGAGAGAATAAAATGTTGTTTCCTAATGCTATCTTCAAATACCTAATAATCCAGTTCACAACATCTATATGTGATGAATAGGGAACATACATGTATAGACATACCAAAATTTCTGCATGAGCTGTCTGGTCTTGTATGGAATAAATATGAGTCTTCCAACCAGTCTTTGATACCGACCCTTATCAATAGGTTCACCTTCCTTGCTTATGAGATGAGAGTTAGCCTTAATAGGAGTATCCAAGGGTTTACACCCTAACATACCAGTCTCTGAGAGGAGGTCCAAGGTATATTTTCTCTGGGAGAGAACAATACCCATGGTTGAATGTGCCACCTCAATGCCAATAAAGTATTTCAGTCTTCCTAGGTTCTTGATCTCAAACTCCTTACCAAGATAGGCCTTGGGCTTAGAGATTTCATCTGTATCATTGCCAGTAATAACAATATCATCCACATATACTATCAGCACAGTAATCCGATCACCCACCTTTTTAATAAATAGTGTATGATTAGCATTACTTTGTGTAAAGCCAACAACTATCATAGCCTTGTGAAAATGGCCAAACCATGCCTTGGGAGATTGCTTCAATCCATACATATATCTTTTCAGTTTACACACCTTGCCTTGTGTTTCTAAACTAGAGTATCCAGGTGAAATGTCCATATACATCTCTTCAGTCAACTCTCTATAAAGAAAGGCATTTTTTACATCCAGTTGTTATAGCTCCCATCCTCGGTTCATTGCACAGGAGATGAAAACTTGAACTGTATTCTTTTTTGCTACTAGTGTAAAGGTGTCCTAGTAGTCAATACCATAAGTCTGGGTAAAGCCCTTTGCCACCAGTCTTTCCTTGTATCGATCCATAATCGCATCAGCGTTATGCTTAACACCCATTTGCAGCCAACTGGTCGCTTTTGCAAGGGAAGAGAACAACCAGATCCCATGTGTTATTCTTGTGAAGAGCTCTCATCTCCTCATTCATTGTCTCCTTCCACTTAGGTTCTAGATTTGCCTCCTGCTAGGTTTTAGGAAGAGCAACAGAGGACAAGGAAGACACAAATGCAAAATATGATGGGGAGAGAGTATTATATGACACCACGTTAAAAATAGGATGTTGAGTACAAGTCCTATTACCTTTTCCACGAGCAATAAAAACATTAAGAGACTGATCATAAGTGAGGGGAAAGGTTATACCTGGAAGGGAAGACTCAGGATCAGGAAGCAATGGAGTAGCAGTGGTAGTATGAGCAGTAGTTTCAGCTCTATTTTTTTTCTAAGAGAATACCTTTTATCATTGGACCATCCTGTGTTTTACGCTGAATCTGTGGCTTCCCTTGAGTGGGAGCCTCCTGCTTTTGAATTGATGGCTCCCCCTGAATAGTAACCTCTGGATCAATGGGAACCTTTGAACTAGTAGTCTTTATTCTAGCAGTATCCCTCTGATTAGCACCATCATTTATGGTAAGGTGTAAAAGAATATCAAAATTAGGAATCTGAATCACCTCTTCACCAATAGAGGACTCCCCCTGAAGAGGTGGAAAGTAAGCCTCAGTCTAACGGAATAACACATCCATGGAAACAAAGACCCGTCAAGAAGGTGGATGATAACACCAGTATCCCTTATAAGTGGGAGAATAGCCCACAAAAATACATCGGAGTCTATGATGATCAAGCTTACCCGAAACTTGATGATTACAAACAAAGCAAACACAACTAAAGACCTTCGGAGAAACAACAAAAGTTCCAGACCTAGATAACAACTCAATGGGACTCTTAAAACGAAGTACAGAAGGCATCCTATTAATGAGATAAGCAGCAGTGAGGACAACCTCACTCTAATAGGGAGCAGGGACTTGCATCTCAAACATTAAGGAGCGAGCAACCTCAAGGAGATGGTGATTCTTGCGTTCAGCCACCTCATTCTATGCCGAAAGTATCCACACAACTAGTCTGATGAATTATCCCATAATCAACCAAGTAAGACCGAAAAAAACCATCCATATATTCCTTCCCATTGTCAGTTTGCAGTCTTGATTTTAGCATCAAACCGGGTCTTAACCTTGCAATGAAATTCTCGAAAGCATTGAAAAACCTCACTCTTATGATGTAATAAAAAAATCCAAGCAGAATGAGTATTGCAATCAATAAAAGTAACAAACCATTAATAGTCAGAAACAGAGACACGACGGGTTGGTCCCCAAACATCAGAATGAATTAAAGCAAAAGGAACAATACTTCTATTATCAGAAAGAGGATAAACATTCCGAGTTTGTTTTTCCAAAATACACACATCACAAATAAACTGATCCATAGTACAGTGTTTAACTAATGCTGGAAATAATCTAGATAAAGTGCCTCATGGGGGATGGCCTAGACGTCAATGCCATCCCAAAAGTTCAGAGAGTGCCAAATCAGATGAAGTGTCTAGAGCTTGAGAGGGACTAGTGTCTAGGTAATAGAGCACCACTCATTCTACCATTTCCAATCGTTGCCCCCGTCACCAAGTCCTGAAACACACAGTGAATAGGAAAGAAAATGACTTTACAGTTCAAATCCTTAGCGATACTACCAATGAACAACAAATTAGTAGAAAACTTAAGAACATATAACACAGAGGATAGTGATAATGAAGGAGAACACTTAATAGAACCAGACCCAGCAATAGGTGAAGGGGAACCATGAACAATGCAAACTTTGGTATTACCTGAAGAGGGACAATAGGTAGAAAAGAAGGTATATAAACCATTCATGTGATTAGTAGCTCGTAGTCAATTATCCAGGACTGGGAGGCTACAGATGCACTATGACCACAAACTATAGTACCTAAGTGGGCTAAGTGGGAGGTAGTGATTGTTGGCAGAGGAGGCAACAACAGCTGTAGGGGATCCCCTCTGAGTCAACATACAACGAAGCATAGTCATTTCATTAGCAAAGAAGGATGCATATGCAGTAGTCGAGCTATCACAATCAACTGTAGTCTCAGACTGATTTGCCTGAGTGTTCTTCCCATGACCTTAATTACGTCCATGAGAATTAGTAGGATGTCCATGAAGCTTCTAACAAGTCTCCCTTGTGTGACGCTCCTTACCACTAAAGTCACGTTTAACAACATGTTTGCTGGAAGAGGATGAAGTATTAGGTTGGGAACCTATACCAGTAGAAGAAATAAGAGCGGATCGATCCTAAGAAACAGGTTGTAACATCTCAGATCGACGTTGTTCCTCAGCCTGAATGATCGAATAGGCTTCCTCAAGGGTGTATGATGGATCATGATTAAGCACATGAGCCCTAATATGATCATATTCCACATTGAGACTTGCCAGAAAATTATAAACGCAGAGCTCCTCCTCACGCTTTTTAACCCAGCAACATCAGTCGCACAAATAGGTTGATAAGTCTCATAATAATCAATCTTATTCCATATACCCTGCAGATCAGAGCAATATTGAGCTACAGAAAGCTCCTTTTGAGTAGCCCAATAGACCTTCTTCCTGACTTCCTGAGTACAAAACACTGGGCACGCTTGCCCACGTGGGAATAGGTAACCATAGCGGCCTTCCAGATCTTAGCAGTAGAATCAAGTAAGAGATATGTCCAAGCAATTGAAGGTGACGTAGAATTAATAATAAGGTAGGAACATTACCATCCAGTTGGCAGCATCCCATTTCTCCTGAGCAGAACCTGCAGTAGTAGGACGTTTTGAATCACTTGTGAGAAATCCAGCATAACCACGACCAACAATTGACAAGTAGTAAAAGCAAGACCAAATCAGATAGTTGCTTCCATCCAACTTGATGGTGCTAGTAGGGAAGAGAGGGTAATCATGCCCAGAGGAACAATCCCCTACTTTCTGAGTAACAGATATCCCAGAATCTTCAGACGCCATAGGTGCAGGTTCAACAAGCAATTATAAGATAAGATGACCAAGCTAATGAAGCATAAGAAACTTCAAGACAAAGGCCCCCAGTAGGAGAACACTCACCACTGAGGGAGAGAACTGAGAAGAGGCAAAATGGCCTCCTTTACAACTTTTTTTTTAGTGCATGGATTGTGTAAGTCATTGGTGTAGGATTAGAATAGGGTAGCTCGAGTTAAGTGGTCTAGTTTGGGTTAGTTGAGTGGGGTTGAGATTATAAGTGGTCTGATTAGGTTAGGAATAGATTTAGGTGTCTGGTTTGGGTTGGAAATTAGGTGGTCTGGTTTGGGTTAATCGAGTGAGGCTGGGGTTATAAGTGGTCTGGTTAGTTTAGGAATTTAGAGAATGTCGTGTCGAGGTTTGGTTGTAGGTGCGATGTTTTGGTCGAGAGTTACAGGCGAGAGTTGTAGGTGATGGCTGGGATCGATGAGTCGATGGGTGAGATTAATGGTAGGTTGCGAGGGCAGAGGCGAGGGTTCAAGCAGTAATGGTCGCAGCTAAGGTTATCGCTTTAGTTGACGGTAGGGTTTGAGATAGATGTTGAGGCTGTCGCAGGGTGTGGTAGGGGTCGTAGGGTGTGGAAGGAGGAAGAATAGTAGAATGGGAGTCGTGGTTTGGGGTTTGGGGTTTGAGGTCTGGTGATTAGACCTTCTCTGATACCATGTAGAATTAGGGAAATATTGACTTGTACCTTAATGGGCACAGTCCTTCCTTTATTTATAATAAAAACAATAGTCCTAATCCTTACATGAGTAGTAATCCTAATGCCTACCATGACTCTCAGTGGTCCTAGGGTAGTCCTAGTCATAAGTTATTAAGGCGTCGTCTTAGTAGCGCCTAGGCACTAATGTGTTTTATGGGGGTTAAGGCATTTGTCGCCTTATTGGTAATGCAGTGTTTTATTTTTTTTAATTATTATATTTCATATTCCATATTTATGTTTTCTATTGGCTTGTGTACAAAAGTCTTGTACATTGCATCACACCGAATCACATAAAAGGAAATAATAATTGAAAGGAACCCCCTTATAGTCTCACACGCCTTGGCTTAGGGTTGACAACATTTTTTCGGCTACCATGACTAGGCTAGCTTCTACTGGTGGTGGCTAGTGCCTTTGGCTGCTATTGTCAGTGCTGCTTATGTTGCAAGTCTATGATTCAAACTAAATTGTACATCTGTTGATATAAGTTGTAATTTTGTGATTACATGACTATGTACTCCTATCAAAAGCAAGCACTTTAACAAGCCAAATCCAATGGCTCTTCTACTTTATTAGGAACTAATATCCACTCTGCTTTGTAGCTTTGCTTCGACATTGATTCTTCTATATTCTTTGTTCTTGCTTCTTATTGCATGATATGTGAAAATGTTTGAATTCTTCTATATATTGATTGAGATTGCTATTGCTATAATAATCTATTAGTGTATATTGATCGAAATTGCTATTACTATACTAGTATGAATCTTAAATCTTATTTAGCTTATAAGTAGAGTTAAATAATTTTTAAGTATGCTACTTGTGCCAAATAAAATGGTTACATTAAAAAACAACACTAGAACGCTTTATCCGATAAGGCGACGCCTTATGCCTGCCCTATTGCCAAAGCAATTCGAAAGACCCTCAAATGCCTCGGTTGCCTCACCACCTTAATAACTATGGTCCTAATTACATTATTCAACATGAACAAACATGATATAAAAAAGGATCCAATCATACTGCTTCAAAATTCTAAGAAGGCCTTATCATAAGCAATAAGATTGCCTCCAGCTACACCCTTCGCTTTAAACTCCACTGGATCACAATCCTGATATTATACTCATGTCAATTGAGCTCAATCAGGATTCTGACATGCTTCAGCAACTCATTCCGTAGCATTATAATCGGAAGACTAGATGACCCATTCTGGAAACCCAGTCCGAGATGAACCAAACCAAGCTAGGCTTTTGGTCTAATAAGAATTGGTAGGGATTATTTGTTTCATTATAGTGTTTTTTTTGGGGGGGGGTTGGGGGGAAGATTAAATATGTAGGAGATTTTGTGGTGCCTTTTGTTTGAGTTTCCTTTTTTCAGTCAATTTCACTCTTCAAGTGTCTATATATGTACATACGATAGTGATTGAATCGAGATTGAAGAAAAAGTTGAGTTAATATTCTCACAGGTTGTGATTGGTGCATGTTGTTCCCTCTCCTCTCTCGTCTCCCTTGTTTGTTTCCTTCCCCTCCCAGGTGAGTTTCTTTCTTCTACCTGTTCCATCTCTTTTCATCTAGTCTATTCTGGTTCACCCATGTTTCTGGCAATACCGACAGTTCATCAAGATTGGGGATCAATCGATCTCTCATCCTTTTCCCTTACTCTCTAAGATTTTGGGAGTTATATCCTTAACCCAGGGTGACTTACACACTAGATTTTTATCAAAAACCAATCCACTGTTGTGGCTTACAAATCACCAACAATGTAGGAATTAATCAAATGCCTTATCAGAAAACTAAGCGTAAAATAGAATCGAATTGTTAAAATAGGACAATCGATAACATGTTTTTAACAACAACAAAGCCATCATTATCCCAACTTAATGGGGTTGGCTACATGGATCCAGGCAAAACAAAATAGGAAAATCTGAAGTGAAACAAAATAGGAGAAATAAAGTTAAAGGAGAGAGGCACAACCCAACAAGTCAAGAAAATCTCAGTTGGCTACATGGATCATTGTCCTCCAGTTTCCTCTCTCTGAGGTCATACTTGGGACAAGACCTAGATTATACATGTCATTCCTTACTATCCTATCGTCATTTTATGTCTGCCCCTAGCTCTTTTACTCCTTCAATAGGAATTAGATTACTCCTCCTCACTGGGGTTTCCCCTAGCCTCCATTGAACATGGCCATACCACCTTAAACGAATTTCTTGGAGGTTGTCATTGATCAGGGCAACTCTCAAATCAGCTATAATACTTTCATTCCATACTTTATCCATCCTAGTTTTATCTTACATCCATTTAAATATCATCATTTCTACACATAGCTTTTCTATATGACACTCCTTACCTGCTCAACATTCTAACCCCAAATATCATATTCAATCATACAATAGTCTTATATAATTTTTCCTTAAGCTTTAATAAGGGAATACATTGGTCACACACCACTTCGATCGCCCCTCTCCACTTCATCCATCCTACTTTAATTATCTGTGGAACATCATCCTCTATGTCACCTACATTATTTACGGTTGGCCCCAGATATCACTTTGCGGTATCTCTCATCAATTTTCAACATATCATTATTAATCATAGTGTGACTAAAGTTACGCATCATATATTTTGTCTTCGATCTACTAATCTTAGAACCTCATGCTTCCAAGGTTGATCTCCATAGCTCTAACTTAGTCTCATCCACCAAAACGATATTGGCAAGGAGCATACACCATGGGACCTCGTCTTGAATGCCATTGGTTATCTCATTCATTATAAGTGCAAACAAATAAGGGCTTAAAGCCAATCCCTAATATAACCCAATCATAATTGGCAATTCATCGCCTTAACCTCCGACAGATCTCATACATCACTATGTCCTCATACATATTTTTAATTGCATCTTCATATTACTTGACACCCCTCTCCTCGCAAGAACATTGATGCAAATCTGAAGACCTACATCTGTAGAAAGAAGGCCAAGAGTAGCCAAGATGTGGCCTTACCATGTTGATGATTTTTCGTTCCCATCTTAGTTTTTATTTCACGCTTTTAAGTCTTGATTTAGTCCAATTGAACCATGGTCCCTGTTGGACCATGTAGGGTTAATTTAAGTGTTTAGAAGTTACTTTTACTTTTACCATTTTACTCTTCTAGAAAGGGGGGAATCAATTTATTTTTGTAAGTGAGGATTTTTCCACCTTTAGTAGTTAGCAGGAGAAGACTTTCCTATTCCAACTTTTATAGATGAGGACTTTCTACTCTTGTAAGTGGTCTTTGTTTTAGGGTAGGTGGGAACTTTCTCATCCAACTCTTAACTCTAATCTTTGGAAGTCTATAAAAGTAATATGTGGGAGGCATTCTATCTCAACCCACAATTTCTAAAACAAAGCTTAGCATTTGCAACCTTCTTCTCAATTGAAGAACCCTAGTGTTTTGATCAAGGAACCCCTTGAGTGCGATGAAGGTAGGTTGGTGTTTGATCCAACTGAACCACCTTATGGTGTGAACCCCGAGTGTTATCTTTGTTGTTGTTTTATTGTCCTTATTATCCCATCACCGCATGCATTACAAATTTTTAGCAAGTATTCTACCTTATGTTTGTTGAACCTTATTTTTTATCATTAACAATCCACTTGATTTGCCCTTAACAACTATTCTCCAAATCTAGATTTATTTTATTCTCTGAGAAAAGATTCTATTCTGGTACTGTTTTGATCTTTTCAACAGAAATATTTAGGAACCCTGTCATAGGCTTTTTTCAAGTCAATAAAGACCATATGGAGATCCTTCTTGCATGCTTTATACCCCTCCATAAGCCTCCTCAATAGGAGTAGATAATCCTAGGGATTACCAAAGGTTAGAGGATGCCCGAAGTGTGCCAAGGGTCCAACCAGAGAGAGGTCTTGGCCCCATTGCCAATGGAGTAAGAGATGGCACCTAGGGCTTTGGGTCTGGAGGAGAGGATTTTACGCCAAATCCAAGACTCATCCGAAGAGGGAGAAATAATCTAGATAGAGTTATTCTCAAGGAGAGAAGAGTAAACCCAAGAAACTCAAATACTGTTGTTTTTTTAGGCAATCTTCCGGATGAGATTTAGGATACCCGCATAATTGGCCTCACTGATTCTTCTTAAGCCAAGCCCTCCCTCTGATTTGGGAAGGCAAAATTTTTCCTAGCTCAAAGGGTAGAGGAATTTTGAGGAGTCCGAGCCCTTCCAAAGGAAGGAGCAAAGAAGACTCTGTGGAAGCAAGAAACATGAAGATACCGGTCCAATAGAGTTATATGGATTGGACAGCAAATCAGATAAGGACGCTTTGAATAAGAGAGGAGCTCACCTTTCCAGAGCTGAAGCTTTTTCCTCAGCAAGTCCAGGATAGGAGAGTAGTAATGTGCAGAGAGCCTAGAAGTGATGAGGGGAAGGCCAAGGTATTTTGGAGCCTAAGGAGAAGCCCGTGATTTGGAGAAGACAGGATTTGATAGGATCCGAAACTCCAAAAAGGAAAAGGTTGGATTTAAGGATACTGATGCGACCACCAGAGAGGTATTCAAAGAGATGAAGGGAGGACATAATGTAAGATATCGAAGTGGGGTCCACCTTGGAGAAGATCATGAGGTCATCCATAAAGGCAAGGCGGGTGAGGTGAAGGGGTTTGCTCTTAGGAATAGGGAAGATGAGATGGAGAACAATGAAGGATTGGATGGAGTGCGACAGCTGTCACACCCCAATTCCAGTAGACCCAACTTACCATTAAGAATACCAGCTGTGTGAGTAAGACACGTACCTATCTTACAAACCTACCAAGATCGCTGATAGCAGTACCTTAACATTTCACAATCTCATATCACAACCAACCAAAAGCAGTGGAATCAGAGTATAATAGTGAAACCATCAGATATAAATGGGGAAATTATCTAATGATAAACATAATATCGTTAACCAAGTTATTCTGTTTACAATCCTTCAAGACTTATACATATCAAGTTTAAAACATAATATTCACAGACCTGTATCAACATAATCAAAAATACGCCGAACACCTCATGGCGCCGCATATGCACAAAAGTCACAAGCACAATCCTGGCCATACTCCTCCGCTTCTGGCATCCACCAGTTGCTCACTCCGTACTCAGGTCCGGAGGAAAAAGAGTCACTAGCCAAAAGCACGACTGTGTCTGCAGCATCATCTAAAAAATGTGTATATGTGGGGTGATCTTTCCAACCCGCTTAGTGAGGGGTGGGGTTAAGCACATCCAAGCAAGACAGTAGTAATAATAATTCGTGATGCATGATAGCGAAAATCAAACACATAGTCCATGATGCTCATGATGCTGTTCATTTATTTATTATCCACCTAACAATACAAACTAAGTCTGGTAAATGCTACTACAGCGCATTAGGCTGTATCCTTTGCCTCGGAACGCCATCAACTACGCAAGGATACAAACCCTAGCCATGAATAGAAGCCTGCCAGTCCTTATATGCGTCCATGGGTCACCCAGCAAACCCCCGATAACCCCCTCCTGGCAGTCACGGCACCGGTAACACATCGGCCATGCCAGACAGGTTCTCGCCTCTGACTATAATCACATCATGCCGTGGGTGTAGCATTCTAGAAAGGCACATCGAACATACCACAATGGGTTATTCAACATCTTAACTCCTATTGGCAAGGATTCGTAGCATAAGGAGTGATACATAACCACATATATGCTACATGCCTTCATAGTGATACAGTTAATATGAATTACATGATACCGGCATGGCCTTGGCCACAAAGTGAAACTCTAGACCGTTTACTTAATCTAGTATACATATCACAGTTGAGTATGGACTACATGACACCAGTACCAATCATCGGCCATGAAGCGTATCTATTTCCAAATGCAGTCCCGAGGTACACGATACCAGCGAGACCTTGACCACAAGGTGTAACCCACGACTATAACTAACTCTAATGCGCATAATCAATGCATAAATGCAACATACACATGGCAATCATGGCACTGGTACCACCTCGGCCACATCGAATTCCATCTCATACACAACCAAACACACGACGATCACGGTATCGATACCACATCGGCCACACCGGATCCCGTCATTCATATAAATGAATAGTTCGTATGAAATCCATAAAAATGTAACATATAATAACCACCATTATCATGTGAGCAATATAATTAAGCATATCATATCTACGCATGTGAACAATTCTATAATAATTAAACAATCATCCCTCACCTTGTTGATTTCTGCTTGTGTTAGGGTTCAAATAAGGCCACCGATCAATCCACTCAGTTTCAATCTCGGGTTCGTGCGCGTCACTGTCCTATACACAAGGACAGTCGTACATCAGTACGTGTCAAAAATATTGGGAAGGATCCACATGGATCACCCCCAAAGGGTACAGATAAAATCCATCAGTGACAGTAATGTCACCAGAAACACCCACCAGAAACAGGGAATTTCCATCGAAAATATCAATCCTGTTTCTAGTGGAACTAACAAAGAGCTCCTAAAGCTCAGTGGTCCACTGGAAATATGCCACCGGAAGCAGACCCAGTGGATCCGATGGGCTGTTTCTCGTGGTGGTTCAGGACAGTCCACCCATTTTGGGGCTTTCTAGCTTGGGCTCGGTCGTCGGGATTTGATCTGTGGAGTTTGTAGGGGATGTTCTCAGTATCATTTTAAGCCAATAAAATCCCAATTCTTCTGAGCCATTTGGGCGATACATCGATCGAATGATAAAAACCCTAGTTATTCTTTTGGCAATACATGTTGTCGGAGCTCACCGGGCTTGGTTCGAGCTCGGCAACAACACTGGGAGAGTAGAATACGTATTCTTCGACCTTAACATGGTTTGTACACTAAGATTCCATCCATAACTAGCTTTGTCTAGGTCAAAATGAAGAGAGAGAGTGGTGGAAGTGAGTGTACTTACCTTCGGCAGTGATTCCGGCAACTTGGCGACAACCAACACCAAGGTAAGCCTTCTCCTTCTTCTTCTCCTTCTTTTTCTTCCTTCTCCTTTTTCTCTCCTTCTTTACGTTGGACACAATAGAAATGAGAATTCCTCATTTCTAACTTATAAGTTGAAATGGACCTTACGGTCTGTTTGGTTGAACCTATTTTGACCAATCGAGTTTTTATGCTTTTGGAGGCCGAGAACCTGTCCACTTAGGTTCAAAATGCATTCACGTCACGAGTAAAGTATGGGGGATGATTTGGGATCATCTGAGACTATTTACAACACGAGTGGCGGGACCCACGGGCATCGACATCATGACAGCAGCCTGTATGTTCACCGAAAACAGCCCACCAGATTCAGGCCCGATGGATCCGGTGGCATATTTTCAGTGGTCAAGACTTGCTGTCTTGACTGCTTGGTGTCCCATGGCTCGTCTTGCACGGGTAGTTGCCCTCGGCCATGCTCAAGGCCTTTCGACAACTTCAATACATGCCTGGGCTTATGTGTGAGGAGTCGGGTCACTTACCTTCTGGGATCGGAAGATACGAATCCCCTCCAATTAGACTGGCATGTGATGCACAAACACTTGGGGTCATCTCTCCCCCTTTGGCAATGGGTGGCCGTGAGCCAAAACCCGACCATGCTTCCGATCTCCGGTTCGAGACCCATCACAATAGTTCAAATTAGACCGAGTTAGGGTATGGGTATAACAACAGCACTACGAGTGCAATAGAGAAGAGGAAGGGGGAGAGGGGATAGCCTTGTCTGATATCCACCGAGGATGGAAAGTAGCCATCCGGGCTACCATTTATCAGAACGGAGGATGGGGAAGAAATGTAGGAAAGGATCCAATGGACGAATGCAGGCGGAAAGGACATATAGAGAAAAAATCTGGAAATAAAATCCCAGCGGGTGGAGTCAAAAGTTGTGGATGTCAATCTTGAGAAGGGCAGCAGGGGAATGGGATTTACGGTCAAAACCATTGATAGTCTCATGACAAAGGATGATGTTATCAGCAATACTTTTTCCAGTATTACTGATTGGTTCGTACTGACGAGGAAGTCAATAACCTACTGGATTCTATTGGCCAAGATTTTCGCAATGAAATTTTTACAAGAGGTTGCACAGAGAGATGGGCCTGAAGTCAAAAAGAGAATCCGTACCTTCTTTCTACAAAGGAATGTATGATTTATCCCTAGCCAAGCCGCAAGCATAGAGGTCAATGGAAGGGATAATGGCACGTAGAGGGAGAGCCTATCTTGAGCTCTATTAGGAATGTAGATGATAGTGATAGTGAAGAAACAACAGGAGAGGCCAAAGAGGGAGGAAATGGAGAGGTGGATAGTTTGGGAAGAGGAGGAGATCACAAAGACATTAAGAAGAAGGGGATTCCAAAGAACCCAAATATGCCTGGTAGGACAATGAGCATATTGGAGAGAAAGGACCAGGAAGGGGCAATATAAGAGGTAATGCGAGAGGCATTGCTCTAAAGGATACGGATCTCAAGAAGGCAATAAAGGGAAGCATGGGAAGATTTTGTAGAGCAGATGGAGGCATGCTTTGCCGGGTAATTGAGGCCACACACATTCCAAATAGTCCAAGGGATCATTTATAAACAGAGGGGATGGGCATTGATTGCTCGAAGGAGCGGAGAAGATGGGTGCTTCGAATAGTATGGATAGGAGGGGTTTTATGCCTACAATGGTATTCCTTGAGGAGGGGTAAGGAAGGGGAGGGAGTCAAAGCAGAAAGAGCAACTCCTTTAGAGAGCCAAAGAGATCGAGTGAATCTGGGTTTTCTCAGCACAATTCCTTTTTTTGCAAGACTGGTAGAAGTAGGGATTGCTTCAATGGAGGCTTGCAGAGGGAGGAGCCAGGCGGGAGGCCAAACCAGTAGCAGTGTTCTCAAGAGGGGCCTAAGAGGACCCAAGAGCCGATAGGGAACCTTCTAAGGTTTCATATAGGCATGGCGCCCAGAGCAGCCAAAGGAACAGAGGCATAATGATTCTCAGAAGGGGACTAAGAGGACCCGAGAGACGATGGAGTACCTTCTAAGGTATCGACCATGGGTAAGGAGCCTAGGGCAAGAGGGTTTAGCGTGAGGTGAGTGGAATCCGAGGGCACAGGGGTGACAGAGGTAGCAGCTGGGGTGGAGGAGGAATCCTTTAAGGCATAAAAGGATCCATACTCAGCAGAGGACGTAGCACCTTCCAAGGTAGAGACTAGCATAAGGGCAAGCAGAAGAGCAGTGAGAGCATGTCCAAGCAGGGGGCCAGCAAAGGGGGCAAGCATCGGAGATAGGCGATAAGACGAGAGAACCAAAGAGGCAGCTTGACCAAGGGTGAGAAGCGCAGGATGGGCCTACGCGAACTAAAGAATCGATGGGCACCTTCCAAGGAGGAGGAAGCAGAGGGCAGGAGAGTAAGGCTTACCATAGCAAGGGAAGCGAAAACAGGAAGAGATGGTAGGGAATCGGGTAAGAGAGAAGTAGACGTGGGTGTAGGGAGGACACTCGCAAGGAAGGGTTGGTCCGGGGAGGTGGAGATGTCCGGATGGGTAGTGGAAGATGGATGGGTTGAGAGACCCCTTAAGAGGAGACCCGAAAAGGGGATCAAAGATGGGTTGGGTTTGGGATGCCACTAAACTTTTATCTATAAGCCACATGACAAAATCCTTAAATTGTTGTCATGTTCCTTCTCATTATCTTTTCAGGATTTGGAGGTGAAAAGGATCATTGGATGTGGGTGTGAGGAGAAAGGGCTCTACTTACTTGAACCACAATCACTTTTGTTTTGCCACAGCTCAGTCCTATGTGTGTTGATGTAGTGATGGCAGTTCTATGGATTATGTGATGCTTTGGTATCAACGTTTAGGACATCTCTATTTTATTGTTATAAGGAAACAATTGCCTCATTTATTCTTTTCTTTTTCTTCTTCACATGAATTTCATTGTGAAACCATGTATTTTTGCCAAACGTTGTCGTTCCTCGTGTCCTTATCATGGTAATAGATCTTTTGTTCCTTTTCATCTACTGCTATCTCTTTATTTGGTTATCACTACTTTGTTTCCTTTGTTGTTGATTTTTCCCATGCTACTTGGACTGTTTTGATGAAGCATAAGAGTGATGTTTTAGATGCCTTAAAATTTTTTATCATATAATCTGTACTTAATTTGACACTAAAATTAAAATTGTTCATTCTGATAAAGGGGGTGAGTATGTGTATGATGGCCTACGAGACTTCTTTACTAATAATGGTATTCATCAGGTGGCTAGTGTTGACACACAACAAAATGGGGTAGCTGAGAGAAAACATCACCATTTTATAGAAGTTAGTAGGAGTCTTCTATTTGGCATGTATGTTCCTAAAACTTTTTGGTCTGATGTCCTCCTTACTACCACTTTTTTAAACAATTGAATGCCAACAAAAATTCTTGGTTCCAAAAATCCTTTGGATACCTTGTCTCCTCATACTTCTCTCTCTCTCCCCCCCCAAGGTGTTTGGGTTTATTTGTTATATCCATATCAGTAAATCTTCTTGGATTAAACTGGACCCTAAGGCTCTCATTATCTTTTTTGACTATTCCTCCACTACCAAAGGTTACAAGTGCTACTATCCTTCTTCCAGATGAAGCCTTCTTTCCAAAGATGTTACCTTCCTTGAATTTATTCCCTTTTTTGCTCCTCATCAACATCCTCTTCAGTGGAGAATAATGGGTGTGAAAAGGCTGATGACATTCATTTCCTTTCCCCCTTTCCTACTTCCCCTTTTATGCTTGACATTAGGCAACACAAAGAGGTAGATGTTGACATTGGTGATCATTCAGGTGGTGGTTCAGGCTTTGGTACTGAAAAGGTGGATATTGTGTACACAAGGAGTAAAATGACCTACAAAGAGTCCTCTTTGGATCCACATTCTGAGATTCACCTTCCTCAGCCAAGTAACATCCCCTCTTCTTCATCTGAGTTAGACCTTTCCATTGCTATTAGAAAGGGAAAGAGAGCTTGTACTAATCCTATAGTCCAGTTTGTTTCCTTTGATGCTCTCCCTCTTCCTACAGGTTTACCTTCATTGTTGCCCTCTCCTCTGTTTTTATTCCTAAAAACTTTACTGAAGCTGTGTCTAACCCTCAGTGAAAGCAAGCCATGACTAAGGAAATGATGGCTCTGGAGAAGAACTATACTTGGTAACGTCAAGTTAGGACTTATTTCACTATTTTGGGAAGGGGCTCCATTAGTAGTACCCCTTCTTTATCCCTTTCTACTATATTGCATTTTCCCTCTTTTCCTATTAACCTATTGGTCATTAGTAGTCTTACTTCAAGTCTTAATTGCAAAGTCACATTTTTCCCGTTTCATTGTGTCATTCAGGATCTAGTGACAGGGGCAACGATTGGCTTTGGTAGGGTACATGGTGGTTTGTATCTGCTTGATGATGACTTAGAGTTGGTCTCTGGTCATGATCTTCAGACATCCTCTACGTTACCTCCCATCTCTGAGTTACTATAGTGACATTATCGGTTAGGACATCCTTTTTTGGGAGCTTTAGCTAAGGTTTTTCCTTCTTTAAAGATTTGTACTTCGATGTGTCTATCAATGGATATTAGTGGCTTGTCTCTTTAATTAATTGTCATTCTCGGACCACTAAGGTTTATATGATGCAAACCAAGGGCGAGACCTTTTATTGGTTTCACCAGTTTCATCGGATAGTTCATATTCAGTTTGGTGCTACCATTAAGATCATTCGAATGGTTCAGACTCAATTCAAACTCTGAAAGGAAGAATCACAACCTTTGTGAGCTAGCTCGCTCTTTTATGTTTGAGATGTATGTTCCTCTCCAGTACTGGTGTGACGTAATTCTCACTGCGACCTTTTTGATCAACTGGATGCCTTCCCAGATTCTCACCTTCCGCTCCCCTCTGGATCTTCTCCAGGTCCATTGCTTTTCTTGTTCCTCCCAAGGTAGTTGGTAGTGTCATTATGCTCAAAATCATCATCCTCAAGGAAAGTTTGATCCTCGTGGTCTCTAGTGTATTTTTTTGGGTATACTCCTACTCAGAAAGGCTATTAACATTTTTACCCTCCCACTTGGTGTTGGTTTGTGACTATGGATGTTGTCTTCCACGAATTTACGTCCTACTACACTACACATCTCTTCAGGGAGAGTCTCCTTTCATTGTGGAAGATGTGCCGCAACCTTTTGAACTTGATATTCATGCATGTGTCCTATTTCAGCGGAGAGGGTGACACTCCTACTTCTCCTACTTCAACTCGGCCTCAACCAGAGATGCGTGATTGTAGTCGCAGATAGCAGACTCAAACCACTACATACCAGCACCTACCCTACTATACCAGTTGCCTCCTCTTGAGCCTGACCTTGTCCCTTTGGACCAGGTAATTCTCCTTCTCCTTTTGTTGATCCATCTCTTCAGTTGCCTATTGTTGTCCCTAAAGGCACTAGCTCTTGTACTTTGCATCTTACTGCTAAAAATGTTTCTTATGACTCACTTTCTCATTCCTACTATAGTTTTGTGTCTTCTCTATCCTTTGGATCTATTCCCTATACCTGGAAGGAAGCAAATGAAGACTCACTACAGGATGCAGCTATGGTTGAAGAGATGCATGATCTAAAGAAGAATGACATATGGGATCTAGTGTATGTTCCCTCATAAAAGAAGATAGTTGAGTGTCAATGGATCTTCACAGTGAAGCAAAAGGATGATGGTACAATGGATCGTTACAAGGCCAAACTTGTTGCCAAGGGGTTCACTTAGACTTGTCAAATTTGACTACCAGGAGACGTTTTCTCAGGTTGCTAAGATGAACACAATCAGTGTTATCTTATCTTGTGCCACCAACTTAGATTGGGATCTTCAACAACTAGATGTAAAAGATGCTTCCTTCATTGGAAACTTAAGGAGGAAATGTATACAGGCATTCCCCTGAATTCACTTGCTCCAAAACTCAAGGGAAGGTATGCAAGTTGAAGCGTGCATTACATGGGCTGAAGCAATCCCCTCGTGCTTGGTTCGGGTATGTTCACAAGGCTATGGTTGCTATAGGCTACTCTCAAAGCAATGCCGACCACACACTGCTCATAAAGAGATCTGGTGGGAAGATTGAAATGCTTTTTTTTTTTAAAGGAAAAGAAAAAAGAAGTAGCAACTCTTGAATCTGCAATGAAATGATCCTTATCTAGAACACCTGTAACCAATTGATTCGAAGAAGCATAAGGTGGTTCCCTCCTTCCCTCTGATGCCATGAGACTAGTTGCTATCTTGATAGTCTATGTAGATGATATTGTTGTTACTGGCAATGATCTGACAGAGATATCTTGCCTCAAGAGATAATTGGATGAGGAATTTGTGATCAAATATCTAGGACAGTTTGTTACTTCTTTGGCACTGAAGTTGCTGGTCCTCGCTACTTGTCTCAGCGAAAGTATGTGTTTGACCTGCTTTCTAAGACAGGCATATCAAGGTACAAGCAGGCAAATACTCATATTAAAGCTAACGATTACCATAAGGAAGGTGATTCTGTGGATAAGGGGAGGTATCAGAGATTAGTGGGGTGCTTGATCTATCTTTCTAATACACACCCTGACATAGCATTTGTGTCAGCTTGGTTAGTCAGTACAGGTATGATCCCTACTCGACACATATGGATGTTGTACTACGTATCCTTTGTTACTTGAAGTCTACCCAAGGATATGGCATCATTTTTCCCCTAATAATCACCTTAGGGTGGAGGCCTTCACGGATGCTGATTGGACAAGTTCTCCTGATGACCGTAGGTCTAATACTAGTTATTGCACCTTTGTTGGAGGTAACATGGTTACATGGCAAAGCAAAAAGCAAGCCGTAGTTGCCCGATCAAGTGCTAAAGCAAAGTTTCGTGCTATGGCCCATGGAATTTGTGAGCTCTTATGGCCTCATGGTCTTCTCACAAATTTGATTATCCCTACTATCCTTCCTATGAACCTCTTTTGTGACAACAAATCTATCATCAGTATTGCTCACAACCCTGTCTAGTATGATCAAACCAAACATGTGGAGATCGATCGACACTTCATCAAAGAAAAGCTAGATATGGGTCTTATCATTGTGCCCTTTGTTCCCAGTAGTGAACAACTGGGTGATGTATTTACTAAAGGTCTTAGTAGTAAGATGTTTCATCCTATTATCTACAAATTGGGCATATCTATGTACCAGCTTGGGAAGTATTGTAATAATGGGTTTTAAGGAAAGTGACAAACCAAACGGGTCCTTAGATCCTTAATGGGATTAATGGTCCTTGTAATACTCTAGAAATTTCTCGTCGTTATTACAAATAAAGAGGGCTACTGTCATATTTGATACAAGTCATTACCCCCATCCAGCATTAGTTTATGAAAGTGACGTGTGTGTGTGTGCATGGTTTGGATGTTCACTAACTTTCTTCACTTACTGTAAGCGTTTGGATGGTTGAGTGTTCACCAACTATTTTATCTAAACAAATATTTGTTGATATGTTGTTTGCATCACTTGAAGCATTATGAGCATCAAAGCATAACTTTAGTCAAGTCATAAGCATCATATAGACTAAGTCAAAAGCATATGCATTTGCATGACCCATGCCTTATAGGAACTCGAGGTTTGAAAAAGACTCAGCCTATATGTAAGTCCATCTCTGGCCTAATAGGTCCATGTGTTATATTGAATATCTTTTGATCTATATGTAAGGCCAGTTGTGCCCTCGATGGCTAAATGAACTCATTGAATATCCAAAGGAAAAGGTAAAGTCTGAAAGACCTATTTCTAAAATTGACATCCATTTTTTGTTTTTGGAGATGTCAAATGAGGAGAAAAATATATGATGATGTGTAGTGGCGAACATGTTATCTATTTACCGAAATAAGGGGAGTAAATAAGTAAATGAGACAATTGTGTGACGATGCGTAACGACTTATTGTATTATCTATTCACCCAAATAAGGGGAAATAGTATAAAATGTTGATGTGATGATGTGTCACGAGAGGAACGACTCGTCATATCTGTCAACATAAAAGGGGAGACTTATCTAAGGATAAAAGGCTATTAATCAGTGCCAGTTTTGCTAAACTCTCTTATGCTTATATGAGATATACAATTTATAAGAACTTTGTCAACAAAAATAAGTTAAGAAATCAATATATTATTCTTGTTGAAAGTTGAATTGAATGATATTTGATGATACATGCTTAAATGAATTATGACAATGAATGAGAACCTTGTTACCAAAATTTAAGTATATTAAAATTGGTATAGTCATCTTTTTTATTTTATAAACACTTATCAATCAACATTCTTCATGATTACATTTGACGCATTATCATGGTTTGTCATCTCCACAAAGCAGGAGCTTGTTTTGCATATGAAAACCTTACGTGATATGCGTTTGTGTGTTCTAACATATTTGTTCATGTGCTAAGAGAATGATGAAACCCAAGTCTTTGTAGTGGAACCATTGATGGAAGAAATGGCATATTGATTGAAGAAAAGACTGATGTTGATGGACTTCTATGAAGAAGCTAGAAACTTCTGTGATGAGAAAGTGATACATGCCTTGGCTTGGCTGGATCAAACTTACCCACCATAGAGGTCAAAGCCAAGACACAACCAACCCAAAATGATTATCTGGTCTGCCAAGGGTTGGTAGTTGATAATAGGGAATCTTAGTTTATTTGATTTTCTAAATTGAATTAGAAGTAGATACGTAGGATTTCCTTTGCAATTAGTTAGTTTCTATTTTAGATTAGTCTCTATCTTTTACTTGCTTTCCAATTTTATGTAAGGAACTCTTCTTTAAATTGCTGTAAAACGATTATGGAGATTAGCTTTTGGAATCGAAAGAAATTTCCGAGTGGAGTTTCTACCCTGGTGGGTGTGACGTCGCCTGCTGGCCCTTATGTTTCTCTCTCCCTTTTCTTCTTCTTCCAGCAATACCAATCTTCTATTCCTCTACTTCCTTCTCTTATCTTCTTCTGTTCTATATTTCCTACAATTGTTTCCCTACCAACATAACAGGGTTTGCAAATCTTGCTAGAGGGGCAATCGATCAGGCCTAGAAACTTGAGTTAAGGGTAGGTGATGTAGATCCATATTAGGGGCTAGGCTATCGCAGGAAGAAGCCTAGCCCAAAGGACCCCTATTGCCTCACTTAATTAAGTGGGTTAAGTAATTAAATAAGTGCCCATTGGGCCCATTGATTTCTTTAATTTATTTAAGCTGTTATTTAATTCAATAAAGGCCTATTGCGCCCATCGATTGTAATGTCCTATATGGACTCTTAGTTAGTTAGTCCTACCCCATGTTGGAGTTATAAGTTTAGTCCTAGTTCTATTTGAAGTCCTAGTTGTAATAGCAGTGTCTAATCCTATTTGGAAACTAGCTCCTAGTTGTGTTTTGATTGCTATTCTGCCCTCTATAAATAGAGGAGCCTATGTACTTATACTTTCATATTTGAATAAACAACGATTGCAGTCAATTGCTTCAAAACAGCTGAAATAGCGGTGGATGAGATGCCCGGGCCGAGATAGCCATCCCCACTCACAATTCTCTTGGTTCTTGATACTTTATTTGCTTCAATACTTTGGTATTTGCTTGTTGTTCTTGTTTATTGCTACTGTAAGAGACTAAGGATTCAGACCTGTCCAAGTATTTCAGAATCAGAATCGACTCAACAGAACTCTCCCTCTTGAAGCATGCGATCTCTCTCCCAGGTCTGATTTTTAAGAAAGTAGGTATCTCAACAACCCCTCGTCAGAAGGTTCTCAAATTTTTAGGTTTTTGTACCCTCCCTAGGGACTGCCTTCAATCCAATTTGCAGCTCATTCTGAGCTCTCCAGCTGAAGTCGCACCATCCTCTCTTTAAGGCTGTGCAGGGTATTTTCTCTCTCCTGGCCAATTGTCTCTTTGGGGTTTTTTCTTGTTAGGTTGAATTACTATTGTGTGGAATTATTCCTGGGTTTTGTTTTCTTTATTCTAAAGCATCTTCATAGGTAATTTGTCAATCTTGGGTTACTAGTTGTATTATTTGGGGGTCCTACATTGTGGGGGTTAGCTTCTTGTAATCTACTCCTACATTAAGTGGTATCAGAGCACTTAGCCCTTAAAAGATTCACTCAGCCGACTGATGTTAAAAAGCCATTCGCACCAACTAAACCCAGTGGATTTCCTAGCCGAGCTCCACTAACTACACAGGATAAGGGTAAGACTCCAATGGGGGGAAAAGAGTCAGGAGCTGTAACATGCTTTGGTTGTGGGGGAATTGGTCATGTTGCAAAATTCTGGCCTAAGCGTGGTCAGGCCAACTCCATCATCAGTGCTATTGAGTCCAACCCTGACCTGCAAATCTGTGAACCTCAAAATGATGATTGGATCGTTAATGTTGTTGTTGAAGGGATGGAAGATGATCTCGAGGATGAGTATGCACAAGGGGACGATGATCCTTATGCCTATGTCAATGTGGTGGCACGAATCCTAGTGGCGAGGGGGAAGACTGGAGGCGGCACAATATCTTCTACACTTTGATGTCTTGTGGATCTCACAAAGCTCAGGTGATTGTGGACAGCAGGAGTTGTGTGAACGTAGTATCTCAAGCTTTCGTGGCTGGAGAAAAGCTAAAAACTGAAACCCCATCCACAACAATACAAAGTATCATAGCTAGACAACAAGACCAATGGCTGTAACTCAACGTTGTTCTGTAGCACTGAAGGTTTTCGATTATGAAGAAAATTTATGGTGTGATGTCATTCCCATGGTTCTCATTGATGTGCTACTTGGTAGACCTTGGCTCTATGACAACAATGTTCTAGTTGGAGATACTAAGAACCAATGCTCTTCGATCACAAAGGCAAACCATTTATTCTAAATCCACTCAACATACCCCAAGTGAAGGAAAAATTAAGGGTTTCCCAAGTAAGAAGACAACATGTCTTGAAGAATGTTGCAAAGGCCTCTTCCAATGGACCCACTCAACAAAAGAAGCAACCATTCAAAGCCAATATCACCAAGAAGCCACGTTGGATAATAAACTGTGTAGGGAGCTCTTGACTACCAGTGAAGAGACCGGATTGATATTAGCCCTTGTTACTAAGGAAGCTGAACCGGTAAAAGAGGTAACACATCCACTACAAATCAAAGAGTTACTTGCTGATTTTTCAGATTTGGTGCCTGATGATTTGCTAGATGAACTACCACCTATGAGGGACATCCAACATGCCATCGACCTAGTGCCTGGGTTAGTACTCCCAAATCTACCCACTTATCGTCTTAGCCCTACAGAGCATGCCGAGCTCAAAAGACAAGTGGATGACTTGTTACGAAAAGGCTTTCTAGTGGAGAGCATAAGTCTATGTGCCTTACCAGCCCTACTAATACCAAAGAAAGATGGACCATGGTGTATGTGTATTATCAGTCATGCTATCAATAAAATCACGATAAAATACAGATTTTCTATTCCTTGTTTAGATGATATGCTAGATATGTTGACAGGAGCTTCCATATTTTCAAAGAGTGACCTACGAAATGGTTACCATCAAATTCAAATCCGTCCAAGTGATGAATGAAAAACAGCCTTCAAAACCAACGAAAGGCTTTATGAATGGAAGATCATGCATTTTGGCCTCGCCAATGCACCTAGCACTTTCATGAGAGTGATGACTCACGTACTGTGCCCCTACATTGGCAAGTTCCTTGTAGTATACTTTGATGACATCTTAATTTACAACAAAGCACAAGATGAGCACCTTTAGCATTTGAGGCGTGTTATAAGGGTGTTACGAGAAGAGAAGCCCTATATCAACTTGAAGAAGTGTTCTTTCATGCTGCCCAAGGTTATATTCCTTGGCTTTATTGTGTCCTCACAAGGATTAGAAGCTGATCAAGAAAAAGTGAAGAGCGTGGTAGATTGGCCCATTCCAAAGACCTTGATAGAAGTTCATAGTTAACCTGGACAGAAGTTCACAGTTTTCACAGTCTTACCTCATTCTGTTGATGATTCATACGGAATTTCAATGCTATTGTAGCCCCCATCACAGAGTGCACAAAAGGGGGAAAAGTTCCATTCCAATAGACTCCCACTGCCACTAAAGTATTCAACTTGATCAAACAAAAGATGACAGAAGCACCAGTACTTAGGCTACCCAATTTTGATCTCATGTTCGAAGTGGCTACTGATGCATCCCATGCTGGGATAGGAGGAGTGCTTATGCAAGAGGGTCATCCAATAGCCTTCTACTGTGAAAAGTTAAATGATGCTAAAAGAAGGTACTCTACTTATGACCTAGAACTCTATGCCGTCGTCCAAATCCTCAAGCATTGGAGACACTATTTAATCGGTAAAGAGATTGTCCTTTATCCGGATCATGAAACACTCAAACACTTGCATTCATAAAAGACCATCAACGATCGACATGCTAAGTGGATCTCATACTTGCAAGGATTCATATTTTTTCTCAAATACAAGGTACGGAAAGAGAATCAAGTGGCTGATGCACATAGCCAGAAGGTGCTAATGATGAATACCTTCATAGTGCAAAGTTCAGGAGTGGAACACATCAAAGATGAGTATGCCAATGATGATGATGTGTACGGCACCACCCCCTAGAGAATGCCATTATTATAAGAACACCCCCTTTGTTTCACCAAATTAGACTCAGACCTCCTACCATTAGTTTAAGGAATATACCTTACATGTTGATGTCAGCTGCTATATTTTATTTTAAACACCAAAATGCCCTTACTAAATGTGAAGTACCTAAAATGCCCATGTAATAAGTCCCACCCCAAATCCATAATTACTATACCTTTCTCCCCAACAATCACCGGATATCACAACAGCAGCAACATCGACGACAACAGCGACCAATTGCCAATTCTTAAAGGAAGGAGAGTACATGCCACATTCACATCGTTTCTCTCACAGTTCTCTCTCTTTGTTTCTCGTGCAAAAGCGAGCGAGTGAGCAGATCCATCTACCGAGTACCCTCGAGTTCAGCAAAACCAACAAAGATCACATCAGTACCTCTGCTCCTTTTAATTCAGTCAAAAACAATTACCTCGTCGTGTACTCCCTGATGATGGGTAAGCCAGATCTGATCTTCCCCTTTTAGTTTCCATTTGGAGATTCTCTCTCATGGTCTCCTTTTCAATTTTAAAATTTCTATTGGATCTGGTATCTCTAGTTATTCACAATGCACTGTAATGGTATACGTGCCTTATTTTCCTCGGATCTGTGGAATGAATCTGCCCTTCACTTTCTCGTTTAAGAAATCGGGAGCTTTATGGGTTTTGTAATCAACATTTTCAGTCATTACCTATATATATATATAAAAAGAGCACATGCCTGGATTGGATTACTCCACCAGGTTTCGATCTCAAGAACTTGATGCTTCCGCTCGAGAGGAATCCATTGCATGGATTCTCAAGGTATCTATCTTACTAACGTCATAATAGACTTAGCTCGAAATGCCACTGGTTTTGCTTCTTTCTTTTTTTTCAGTTGTAGTGTTGTGAGTTACTTAACCATCGATAAAGATCTGGATTAGTCATTGGCATCGAACTCGATGCTCCCGCCGGTGGCTAGCTTTTGCTGTAAAGCATAATAGCAAAAGCAATACTAGCTTATTAGCTATCAGATTCGAATCCATTGTTCAGATCTTCAGCGCCGATGTTTGCCGACCGGTGTGTGTTAGTTGTTTCGAAACCAAGGTCATAGTCTCGTTGGTTGGTTGTGTGCTGGTAAATGCGTTCTATCGCTTCCAACCTTTAACAACAAGGTATAATGGTCATTTTAACTTTTCATTTAACAGTGACTGACGATAAAGGGTCTGAGTCTAATTTGGTGAAACAGAGGGGGTGTCCTTATAATAGTGGCATTCTCTAGGGGGTGGCACTGTAAATTACCCTATTTCAGAAGTATTCAAGAAGTTACAAGAAGGGGATAGAAATGAAAAATACTCCATACATGATGGATACCTCTTCAAGGGCACCCATCTTTGGATTCTAAACACCTCTCTAAGGCACCACTTGGTTCGAGAGCTACATGGACGAGGAATGGGAGGACATTTTGGCACACTTTATCCCATGCAGAAAAACACTTGATGCAAGTCACTTAGCCAAGCTCTTCTTCAAAGAGATAGTGTGTATACATGGTTTGCCACAAACGATTGTTTCAAATAGGGATGATAAGTTCATGAGCTATTTTTGGAAGACCCTATGGCTGAAAACAAACACTAAACTCCTATGGCATTCCACCCTCAAACAGACGGTCAAACGGAGGTAGTGAATAAAAGCCTTGGAAATTTGCTCTGTTGCCTAGTTTGTGATTATGAGAAGACATGGCCATCTATTCTTGACATCGCAGAGTCCGCATATAATAGCTCTGTCAACTGCACCACTGGTCGTACTACATTTGAAATTGTTCTTGGACTACAACCACAGCGATCGGTTGACATGGTACCATTGCCACCTCATGCCCGTATTAGTGTTGAAGCGGATGGGTTCCTTAGGCATATAACAAAGCTACAGGCTAATGTTCGTCACCGCATAGCCATTAGAAATGACGGGTATCAAGCAACTGCTAACCGTCATCGACGCTACATGGAATTTCAATCTGGTGATATGGTGATGATTTGAATTCCACCCAAGAGGTTCCCTCCTGGTACAGTGTACAAGCTCCATCCTCGGAATATGGGTCCATATAAGATTTTGAAACGTATTGGTCCCAATGCTTACATGCTAGAACTACCTCCTACTCTGAAGATCAACAATGTCTGTAATGTGGCTGACCTTATACTATACATAGGACACCATTCTGATAAAGGTGACACGGAGCATACCCTAAAGCTTCCTCAGTTGGTAACCTCAGTAGATGATGTTATTGAAGATGTCCTTGACAACAAATTCACTACCGTTCGTGGTGGTAAGGATTACTATTCGTTCCTCGTCAAGTGGAAAGGTCAACCACAACAAGATTGCACCTGGATCTATACAGATGACTTTTGACGTCTTGATACGGATCTCTACGAGCACTATATGTCCATCCATTCATCGAAGACAAATGATTCTAAGGGGGAGCTGATGTAGACCCATATTATGGGCTAAGCTACCGCAGGAAGAAGCCCAGCCCAAAGGACCCCTATCGCCCCACTTAATTAAGTGGGTTAAGTAATTAAATAAGGGCCCATAGGGCCCATCGATTTCTTTAGTCTATTTAAGCTATTATTTAATTCAATAAAGGCCCATTGGGCCCATCGATTGTAATGTCCTATAAGGACTCTTAGTTAGTTAGTTAGTCCTACTCCATATTGGAGTTATAAGTCTAGTCCTAGTTCTATTTGAAGTCCTAGTTGTAATAGGAGTGTATAGTCCTATTTGAAAACTAGCTCCTAGTTATGTTTTGATTGTTATTCTACCCTCTATAAATAGAGGAGCCTATGTACTCATAATTTCAGATTTGAATAAATAAAGATTGTAGTCAATTACTTCTAAACAGCCGAGATAGTTGTGGATGAGACGCCCTGGCCGAGATAGCCACCCCACCCACAATTCTCTTGGTTCTTGATACTTTATTTGCTTCCATACTTTGGTATTTTCTCGTTGTTCTTGTTTATTGCTACTATAAGAGACTAAGGATTCAGACCTGTCTAAGTATTCCAGAATTAGAATCGACTCAACAGAACTCTCCCTCTTGAAGCATGTGATCTGTTACACCCGTGCCCTAATCCGGTCTAATTTGAATTGTTGTGACAAGCCTCGGATCAGAGATCGAAAGTACGACCGGGTTTTGGCTCGCGGTTGCATATTGCCAAAGGGGCAGAGATGACCCCACATGTTCGTGCATCGCATGCCTATCTAACTGGAGGGGATTCATACCATTCGATCCCAGACGGTAAGTGACCCGACTCCCCACACTTGAATTTCGGCACGCATTAAAAATTGCCAAATAGCCTTGAGCATGTTCGAGGGCAACCACCTATGTGAGACCAACCATGAGACAGCAAGCTGTTAAGATAGTCGAAAACAAGCCACCGCAAGCAGCCTGGGCCTGGATACGGTGCCTATTTCCGGTGTGTTGACAGGCTGCTGTCAGGGTTTCAATGCTTGTGGTTCCCGCCACTCGCATCGTAAATGACTCCGGATGATCCCAAATCATTCGCCACACTTCCTCATGATGTGAGCACTTTATGGACCTAAATGTGTGGGTCCTCGTGCTCCCAAATTCATTTTAACCCGATTGGTCCAAAACGGGTCCAAACCAAACAGACCCTAAGGTCCACTTAAGTTATAAGTTGGGAAATGAGGAAATGATTCCTCATTTTGCTTGTGTTCAACGTAGGAGAGGAGAGAAAGAGGAGAGGAAAGAAGAAGAGGAAGGAGGCTGGAGCCGTACCTTGGTGCCGGTTGCAGCCTTGTTGCCGAAATCGTTACTAGAGGTAAGTACAATCTCCCATACCACTCTCTTCATTTCGGCCAGACCAAGCTAGGTATGGATGTAATCTTGGTGTACAAACCATATTAAGGTTGTAGGATGCGTGTTCTACCCTCTCGGTGTTGTTACCGAGCTCGAACCGCCCGGTGAGCTCCGACAACATGTATTGCCAGAAGACCAACTAGGGTTTCGATCGTTTGATCGACGTATCTCCCAAACGGCTTGGTGGAATTAGAATTTTCTTGGCTTAGAATGATGCTAGGAACATCCCCTACAAACTCCATGGAACAAATCCCGACAATCGAGCCCCAAGCCAAAAAGCCCCAAAATGGGTGGACTGTCCTGAACCACCACCAGAAACAACCCACCGGATCCACTGGGTCCTTTTCCGGTGGCATATTTTTGGTGGACATGTGAGCCTTATGTGCTCTCTGACTTCTCCACCGAAAACAAGACTGATATTTCCAGTGGAAATGCCCTGTTTCCGATGGGTGTTTCCGGTGATAGTACTGTCACTTAAGAACAATGTCTGTACCCTTTAGGGGTGACCTGTGTGAGTCTCTCTTGATGCTTCCGACGCGTACTGATGTACGATTCCCTTGTATCTAGGACAGTGATGCACATGTGCCCCGAAGCCGAAATTGACTTAATCGATCGGTGGCCGTACTTGAACCCGAACACAATCAATCGTAAACCAGGTGAGGGATGGACTGTGTTTATTTTGGAATGTTTATTATTATTAAATTGATCACATGCTTAGAATTATATGTTTAATTGTAATTGCTCAAATACAATGATGATATGTTACATTTGTCATTTTACGATCATAATATGAATTGTATGGAGATGTATGACAGGATCCGGTGTGACCAAGGTGGTACCGGTACCATGATCGCCATGTGTTTGAGACAGAATCCTACGTGGCCGAGGTGGTTCCGATGTCGTGATTGCCTTATGTATGTTGCATTCATGCATTGATTATGTGCATTAGAGTTAGTTGTAATCGCGGGTTACACTTGTGGCCAAGGTCTCACTTGTACCGTGTACCTCGAGACTGCATTTGGAAATGGATGCGCTTTGTGGCCGATGATTGGTACCGGTGTTGCGTAGTCCATACTTAACTGTGATATGTATGCTAGATTAGGTAAACGGTCTCGAGATTCACTTTGTGGCCAAGGTCTTGCTGGTATCGTGTGCACATGACTGTATTTGGAGATGGATTACACTTTGTGGCCAAGGTCTTACCGGTATCGTGTAATTCATACTAACTATATCATTATGAAGGCATGTAGCATATATGTGGCTAGGTATCACTCCCTATGCTACGAACCCTTGCTAACAGGGGTTAAGGTGTTGGATAACCCGATGTGCTTTTCCGAAATGCCACACCCGCGGTACTATGTGATTGTATCCAAAGGTGGGAAACTGTCCGGCATGGCCGATGATATACCAGTGCCGTGACTACCAGGAGGGGGTTATTAGGGGTTTGTTGGGTGACCCATGGACGCATATGGGGACCGACAAGCTTCTAATCATGGCTAGGGTTTGTATCCTTGCGTAGTTGATGGCGGTTCCAAGACGAAGGATACAGCCTAATGCGCCGTAGTAGCATTTACCAGACTTAGTTTGTATTGTTAGGTGGATAATAAATCAATGAACTGCATCACGAGCATCATAGACTGTTTAATTTCCGTAATCATGCATCATAAATTATTACTACTATTGTCTTACTTGGATGTGCTTGACCCCACCCCTCACTGAACAGCTTACCATGTATATACCCCTTTTTAAATGTTGATGCAGGTACCATGGTGCCAATGGCGGGTGACCCAATATCTTCTGGGTCAGAGTATAGTGTGAGCGACTGGTGGATGCCAGAAGCGGAGGAGCACGATTAGGAATGTGCATGCGACCACTGTGCTTATGCCACACCGTGAGATTATACATCATATTTTGATACTTTAGGGTATAACTATGGATTTTAGTTTTTTTTTTTTTTTAGATTATATTGTCATGGATGAATATAACAGATGCTATTATATTATCATTAGATGTTTCCCCATTTTATTTATGATTCCGCTACTGATGCAGTTGCACGATGGACATAGGAAAAAAAAATCTTTTGATTTGATTCTCTTTGGATTTAGAAACAATTTCATTTTGTATTAGTTAGCTTCTAATTTTATATTAGTTTCCATTTTAAATTAATTACCATTTTGATACTTTGAGTTTTCTTTTATAAGCCATGTAATTCACTAGTAAGAGACAGAATTGAAGTTTTTGAAAAAAATTGAATGTTTTGCTTGGCTGAATATGGACTGCCGTGACCCCCATTTCTCTCGTTTCTGATTTTTCTCTCCTCTTATTTTCTTTTTCCCTTCTTATCTTCTCCTTCTTGCTGCTTTTCTCTTTCCTACCCTCTATTCTCTGCTCACGACCTCATTACTGGGCTTTGTTCCTCTTCTTTGCCGAGGTGATTTCAGAAAACAAAAGAGGGTTTGCCGGAACTCCTCCGACAGAGTTCTATTTGCATTCCAATTTTGGCCGAAGGAGAAGCTCCTGCTTGCGATCCATACCCTTGTCCATTGCTCTCCAAAGAACCCAGTAATCACAAGAGTTGAAGTCAGTTACAGACCATACCTGCAACTATCGCTGGTTCCAAGATTCAGACTTTATATTCCAAGTATATGCTTGAATCTTTGAACTGTACTGGTTGGGATTGATCCAGCAGGCTTGGGCGACATTAAATCTGGAATTTCAGAACTGTTGAGGCTTGATTCTGTTTGCTGAAGCTTGATTCTTCAAGTTCCACTGGTTTCTGGTTCTCACGATAAGGAGAAGAAGACTGAAAATCGTGGGCTGCTATTTAGGTCTTTTAAAACCCTGGTTTGACCGTACTACCCTCAATTTTATTTCCTTATTATCTCTTGTCCTATTTTCTCCCTGGTTCGTAAATTACCCTTTTACTAGCATATTGCAGCTTGGCCTTTAGTTCCATCTAATTACAAGTCTGCCACTCCCTTCTAAAGTTCTATTTATTTACAAAATTGCCACCTTCATTGGAAACTTCAGCTTAATTACAATTCTGCCATTTAGTTGAAGCTTTATTTCAATACAATTGTTATTGGGTGTTGCCTTTGTTTTATTGAGTGTTTAAGTGGGTCCTAAGCGATCCGATTCCTGTTCTTGGAATCCGGATCTGCATCAAGTGGTATCAGAGTAAAATTTCTTGCACTTCCCTAACCATGACAGGTAACGTTACCAATGCTGAGTTGAACAAATTGTTCCGCGAGTTAGCCGAGAACCAACAGAATACTGATGCTAGGCTTGATAGGACTGAAGCCAAGTTTGATAAGTTTATGGAAGAGATGATTGCCTTTATGAAGAGGTCTGACAAACGAGCTGAAGGAGGATCCTCTACATTACCTCCTCAGCTCAACACTTTACGGATCGAAGATACACATCAGAGGCAGCAACTTGATCCAGTTGTTCCACAGGATGTTACCCGATAATTTTCTGACAGAGATTATGGTATCAAAGTTGAAGTTCCCGAGTTCAGTGGTGAAAAGGGACCTAAGGAATTTCTTGATTGGCTTACCAAAGTGGAGAGAATTTTTACGTACTCTTCCAGACGTGAAGAAGTGTGAACTCATTATCACCAAGTTTATTGGGTATGCATGTTCATGGTGGGATGATGTACTATATGCAAGGTTTGTCAGAAGACTTGGATCCGTTACCGATTGGGAGGTCATGAAGCAAATCCTGACTAAAAATTTTGTTCCTCTTAATTACAAAAAGGTGATGTTCCATAAATTACTTAACTTGCAACAAGGGAACAAAGATGTGGATTCCTACACCCTCAAATTCCACAAACTGTCTTCAAGGTGTCGACTTCAGGAAACAGACCAGCAACGGGTGATGCGATATATCAGTGGGTTAAGTACTAAGATTCGACTTGAGTTGGCTAACACTGATTTCAGGTCTGTTGATGTGGCAGCAGCTCATGCCAAGACAGCTGAAGAGAAGTCCATTTATTGGAAGGGTATGCTCAGGACTTCTTCAATTTATAGACCACCACATATGGAGGAAAAGAAGTCTGAAGCTCGTAGAGTTAAAGAGAAAAGGTCAGAGTTCAACAAGGATAGTGTTGGGGTGAAGAATATCATATGCCATAGTTGTGGCGAGAAGGGTCACTATTCCAACAAGTGTCCCAACAGGACTCGTTCTGTGAACGTAGCAGAGAAGCAGCCGACAGAGAAGAGTGAAGATGAATCTCATTTATATCCTTATCCCCTCAAGGACGATGATATTGTTGATGATGAAGATGAGGATGTAGAAGCTCATTCAGCTAGCCTTTCATCTTTTTCTAATAGACTAGTTGATAAGGCTCCTCTCTTCAGACAGAAGGGTACTCTCCTGCACGACTCCGACCATACTGATGTTCATGCAGTTGTTGATACTAGAGCAGAAGCAAACTTCATATCTGCTGACTTTGTTCGAGCACACAACCATCCACAGAAGCAGCTTTTTAAGAAGATTCACGTGTGAGGTTTTGGACCCACAGCTCGAGAAGAGGCCACTGCAATTGTTCGAGTACACTTACAGTTTGGGCCGATACAGTACCATGTCACCTGTTTGGTCACCCCATTGGCACACTGCAACATTCTTCTAGGGCGACCTTGGCAGCGATATGTAGGCATTCTCTATGATGGCGCACGGAACACCATCAAGGTGAAGCAATGAAGTCACACGCATTATCCAACATGCCACGTCGTCGACTGACTCCTGCTCCAGTGACACGTCAGTCTACTTTCCCTCCTCTTGGTGTTATGTTCCCATCTCCTGCTTCGAGATACGTGTCACCTCATCAACGAGCAACTTACAAGGGTATCTTGGGAGCATGACCTAACTCGACGGAGTCGAGTTCTTTTAAGACCGGGAGAGCTGATGCAGTTGCACGATGGACATAGGAAAAAAAAATCTTTTGATTTGATTCTCTTTGGATTTAGAAACAATTTCTTTTTGTATTAGTTAGCTTCTAATTTTATATTAGTTTCCATTTTAAATTAATTACCATTTTGATACTTTGAGTTTTCTTTTATAAGCCATGTAATTCACTAGTAAGAGACAGAATTGAAGGTTTTGAAAAAAATTGAATGTTTTGTTTGGCTGAATATGGACTGCCGTGACCCCCATCTCTCTCGTTTCTGATTTTTCTCTCCTCTTATTTTCTTTTTCCCTTCTTATCTTCTCCTTCTTGCTGCTTTTCTCTTTCCTACCCTCTATTCTCTATTCACGACCTCATCACTGGGCTTTGTTCCTCTTCTCTGCCGAGGTGATTTCAGAAAATAAAAGAGGGTTTGCCGGAACTCCTCCGACAAAATTCTATTTGCATTCCAAGTTTGGCCGAAGGAGAAGTTCCTGCCTGCGATGTTGGTTTGTATTGTGAAATTGTGAAAATGTTAAGATACTGCTATCATAGATCCTGGTAGATTGGTAAGACAGGTACGTGTCTTACTCACACCACCTGTATTCCTAATGGTAAGTTTGGGTCTACTAGAAATGGTGTGACACGATCTCTCTCAGGTCTGATTTTCAAGAAAGTATGTATCTCAACAACCCTCATCAGAAGCTTCTCAAATTTTTAGGTTCTTGTACCCTCCCTAAGGACTGCCTTTGATCCAATTTGCAGCTCATTTTGAGCTCTCCAGTTGAAGTCGCACCATCCTCTCTTTAAGGCTGCACAGGGTATTTTCTCTCTCCTAGCCGATTGTCTCTTTTGAGGGTTTTTTTCTTGTTGGGTTGCACTACCATTGTGTGGAATTATTCCTGGGTTTTGTTTTCTTTATTCTAAAGCAGCTTCAAAGGTAATTTGTTAGTCTTGGGTTACTAGTTGTATTGTTTGGGGTTATACATTGTGGGGATTAGCTTCTTGTAATCTACTCCTACATTAGTAGGGGGCTCCCATAGGCGATACAAACCTAAGTATATCATACATGAGATAGCTTTATGCTGTGAATCGAAAGTCTGCAACTACCACTGGTTTCAGTACCAGAAGTATATAACTCGACCTGCAGTTAGATCTGGGATTTGTTGCTGCTAGTTCAGTTCCATAGCTATGGGCGATTCTTAATCTTGGAATTTCAGTGACGTTTGAGTCTGATTCCAGGGTTGCCATCAATTTCTCTTCCGCAAGGTTCTGAGTTTTCCACCATGGTTTTGGGCTGAAGGTAAGGGACGACTGATTTGTCTCGTGTTTTTTATTCCTTTAGTTAAACACTATTCCCCATACTACTGCCCCCCCCCCTCTTATGCCTTTAATCCTTTTATGTCTTTAGTTCAACTTCAGTTCCTGTTAAACCCTTAGTTAATAAATCAAAACCCTGTTATCCCCTTTAGTCTTTCATGTCATATTGACCCTTCTTAGATTCTAGTTAATTACAAAATTGTCACCCTTCCTGGGAATTTGAGATTAATTACAGAACTACTATTATTCTGTAATATTCTTTAATATTTGAGTTATTAATTCTTGAGTGGGCCCATAAGCAATCTGATTCCAAATATGGAAACCCGGATCTGCATTAGAAAGATTGAAGAATTGAAAGCAACACTAAGTTGAAGAATATTTTTAGACATGGGATTAAGTTTACATTTCTATATTCACGTATTCCTTCTATTTTTATTTATTCGTTTTTATCATGGCAATCAAGCTTTGTAACTTTGGAGGTTTTTGTATATTTGGGTTTGTCTTGCATGACAAGTTAGTCTTATTTGTTAGGAGATATTAGGCTGATAGTAGTTTCTACTTTTATGTTTACTTGGTTGAGTAGTTGGTTTTTAGGAAAGATTTTGGGTTTCTTTCTAAAGTGTAAGGCTATACCCTTTACTATACAAGAGAAGTTGATGTAACACATTGATTATTAATGAAAGAATAAATTTCACAATCATTGTCGCTCCATATTCCTAAGATAGGATGTTCAACAGTTGGGATAGCTATGGGTGAGAGGCCCAAGCTGGGATAGCCATTCCCCACCCCCCCTTCTTCCCCGTTTTCCTCTTCCTTTATTTCTTCTTCTACTTTTTTATCTTTATCTACTGTTTAAAGTGAGATTGAAGACCTCTAAGATTGCTGATCAGAAGACACAGACAACCAAGCTACCAAATCTAGCTTCAGAGCTTTTCCGAGAAGAATGTTCAAGTGCATACTTCCATACCAGATCTCAAAATAATGTTCAAGTGCATACATCCATACCAGCTTCAGGGCTTTTCCAAAGAAACACCAACCCTCTCACTCTGGAATCAAGATGTATATACTAAATTCCAAAACAAAAATGCTATAAAAGATTAAAAAATGACTAGACTCATCCAAGTCTTATCACAATAACCTGGGTCACCCGAAGGAATACTGCTCAACCATTATACTCTATCTAAAGCCTTATCTTCGTCTCATTGCCAACATCCATGTATTCTCTTGAGTTCTAAACGATATAGTAACTGGTGTCTCATAGTTGTCATAGTACCAAGGTGAACCAAGCGGTGGTCAGGCACCTATTGCCTTGGCACCTAGCAGACTAAGGCATGCATATACCAAAGGGATTTTAAACGTAAAATATTATATTCTTTCCTATAAGATGTAGTTTTGAGGAAGGGTTAATATATAAAATGATATTTTGTTTACTTATAAATATGAGGGGAAATTTATAAATAAAATTATAAATGTATATATATATATACAACTTCAAAGTTATAATTTAAAAAATGAAACCCATTTAGTATTCTTCAACTTCTATGATGTTGATGACAAAAGAGGCGGTGGTTGAGTTCCAAGTACGTACCTCCTTCCTCCTCCTCAATGGCTGCTACTGCAACCTTTCCAGTAGTAGTGGCATCTCTTGCTTCTTCTACCCCCTTTTTGTCCCCTTCTTTCCCCCCAATTTCTGTCTTGGAGCCTTGAACAATACAGCGACCAATCACCTAGGCATTCAAAAATTGCCTTGTCGCCTAGTGACGCCTTGACAACTATGCGGTCTCCATTGTCCAAAACATAAACCGACTGCTACAATCTGCTGCCCTTGCTCTTTTCTAAATTAGGTAATACAATTTTTTTTGGGGGGGGTGCTGGAAACTCTAAATGAGGAACTTGGATGTTTGAAGGATTACCACATGGCATCTGCATAGTTGCCATGGTGCCAAAGCAAACCAAGGTGTTGGAGAGTTGCCTAAGCATTTAGGCGACAATCGCGCACCTTAAGGTGAACAATTGTTATTTTTATTTTACGTATTTTCTAACATTATTTAGTATGTTACATATACCTTGTATCATTAAAAAAATCAACATTTAGCAACATCAAGTCATCAAAAATCAACATTATGCCACACCAAATCAAAAAAATCAATTAGAGAAATGTTCTTATTCTATAATAAGTTTGACTGATCAAATGATTTTATTTTTACATGAAACATTTTATATTAGGTAAAGCACAAACCAACTTTTCACCAAGTCTATGATTACTTAAAGGGAGAGGGATAGGTATGCCGCCGATATCAAGTATGCTAGCGGATAGCACCAATAGCAACACATGATGGAGTATCATTCAGGAAGGATATGAGGGTCATTTCAGAAAAAGGGAAGAGAGAGATAGACACAATGGATGCTAGCATACTTGATATCGGCGGCATACCCAACCTTTTCCCTTACTTAAATATGAGTTTGATGAAAGTTATGTTCTAGTCAAACTTATTTTAAAGTGCGTGAATAGTGTTAAAATCGCTTAAATGAAAATAATTTTATGGATATCAAAACAAAATATTATTTTACCGGACTTTTGGTTTTAATTAGTGTTGCGTCTTGTAGTAAGGTGCCAATGCAATAAGGCAACAGTCACCTAGACTCCAACTAGGCCGCCTGGAGGCTAGTCATTACCTAGGCGACGCCTTGACAACTATGGTCATCGGGAGGAGCTTTTCTCTCTCTCTCAAATGTAATAGCTGTCATCAATATTTTACACTTCTTTGATTCTTCCACAACCATTCTACTCCTGTATTCAGTTCTGAACTCTACAGGACAACATTTGCTCACAAAAATTAATTAAATAGGTCAGCTTGTCCAAATTTCCACACCCTTTCTTTTAGTTTCGTCTGCAGCCAATTGTTTTCTCGCTACATGAATCAATTTTCTGTTGCATGATCTGCTAGCCTCTCTCAAAAACTAAATCTGTTTTCCAAAAAACTAAATCTGATTTCCAAAAGTGTTACCAGTTTCAGTTCTTTATTCACTTGAATTTGAATTACTTTTTCACACACTAGTAGAGTTTTTAAGATAACTCACACCTGGTGGATTTAGGACACTCAATTTCTAAACCTATTGGAGCAAGAAGAATTTATGTTAATAGAAAGTAATGCAGGAGTAGATTACAAGTAATTAACTCCGCATTTTATAACCCCAAACAATACAAATAGGAATAAGAAACAAAGAAATAATACCATCAAATAAATCTCCAAGGATACAATACCCATATAGGAGCAAAACCAACCCAAAACCTAACCCAATAGGAGAGAGAAATACCTGTTATAAAGCTGGAGAGAGAGAGGTACGGCTAGGGCTGTAGGAGTCCGATTGAGTTGCACTCTCGGGCGTAGATAGTATCTAGGGAGGGTACAAAAACCCCCAAAGTTGAGAGGATTCTGACGGTTGGTTGTGAAGTTACAAGCTTTTTTGATTTTCTGACCTATGAGAGAAAACTGAGAAGAACCTTCAAGAACAGCAACTGAATGCTTCCAACAATGACTAGGTAAGGATCGTGGGACCCTTATGAGGCCTGGAATACCCTGATTGAAGACCTGGCTGAACAGAGTACAGAAGAGAGAAAGAGAGGAGATCAATCTCTCTCCTATTCCCAATAGGATTGCTGATCAGTTCTGATTTTTGCAGACTTTTATCAAAATCTGAATTATACCTCTTGAATGTTACAGTAAATAAAATAAAAAAAAAAAAGAATAATAAAATAGATGGGGGTTGAGAAGGGTGAAAGAGAATAAAGGAAGTGACTATCTCAGCTTGGGCTTCTCACCCACAGCTATCTCAGCTGCTCTAAACATTTAGTTGTAAACTTTCTTTCATTCAAAATCTGTCCAATAATGGTACATATGCTTCTCTATTTATAGAGGGAAAGTTTACAATCATACTAATACTAGGAGCTAGTTTCCCAATAGGACTACACTCCTACTACAACTAGGAGCTAGTTTTTCAATAGGACTAGACACTCCTACTACAACTAAGAATTCAAAATAGGACTAGGACTTGACTTTATGACTCCAACATGGAGTAGGACTAACTAACTAATAGTCCATATAGGACTTTACAACTAACTAATGGCGTAATGGGCATTTATTGAATTAAATAGCAACTAATTAAACTAATGAATAAAATCTCGTTTTCCTACCTTCTACCTATATTTTAGGCCTATTAAAGTAGTCCATTTCAAAGAAAACCCATAGGATCAAGGGCCCAACACATACATAACACAACCCAAGACTTATTTGCAATAAAATAAACCCAAGTGACTTATCTACATCAGAAAGGTTTACATAAATACTGGAAACCAGCCTCTCCGTAAAGGGGGTAAGGCTGTCTACCTATATACCCTCTCAAAACCCTGCTTAAGTGAGGGAAGCCTTTGTGCACTGGGTAACGGCCTTTTTTTTTTTTAAAGAAAGGTTTACATAAATAGTTTTTAATACCTTTTGTCCTATTGTAACAAGAAGGCCGCTATTCTTAGTCATTCAAAAAAGCTTTTCAGGTGTTTTTTCATTTTTTGGGAAAAAGAAAACCGAATCTTCCGTTTGGTGTCCACGGTTCCTTTTTTTCGTTTTTGTTAAACGAACCGGGTAAAAAAAATAGAAGAAATGGGAAATATTGAAGCATATGAAGCCATGTATTTACAAAAAAAAAAGACGTTTCACTTGAAACAAATGAGTGAAATAATAGCCTCTCTTCCCGATAATTTCAAAAACCCGATGCTTTCCGTCTCCTTTATCCAAACTCTCGGCGAACATCTGTCTCGGTGAAGAGCTCAGCCCTTCTCTCCCACTCGATCCTTACTCTCTCTCAAACCAGGTTAATTCTTCTCTAGCTTTGTTCCTCCTCGGTGAAGAAACCCTTTCCATCTCAGGTATGTTTTGAGCTTGTGGTGAAACCCTCCACGCACTCTCTTAGTTCTTTTCTTTCTACTTCTTCTAATGGTTATAGATCTGTTTCCTTCTCGCAGGATCCCTAAATCTAGCTGCATAACTCATCTCCTGTGCTTTAGATGCATCAATTGAATACTTTGTTAGTTTTTCTTACGAGAGCTTCTCTTCCATCCTCCATTACAAATCTTCAATTGCGATTGTGATTAGAGAGATAGGGTTCTTTCTGGAACTGGGAAGTAGATGGATATTACAAATCCATTAAATATATATGGGAAAAGCTCAGAGTCGAAGGCTTTGGTGAGGACAAAAACGATCCTGATTAGGACATAAACAGGGCAGCCTAAAGAGGGAAATAGAAATCCCTTTCTTGGAGCTATCTCACCATTAAAGATTGATTGATACTTTCTTTTGTTGATCTCTAATCACACTTGACTCGCCTTGTAAAAGATACCGATCAGATTGGTGAGGAGAGGGTGACAGTGAAACATCAGAAAGCTTTCAAGTTACTAAAATGTGGTATCTTGTTATTGGAGGACTAGTGTGAATGTCCTTTATGAAATGTTGAAAATTGATGATTTGTTTTTAAAGTTTGATTGCAGGTCCATGAGATTAGTTTCCAGTTGTTTCTAAGCTAGTTACTAATTCAGGTCCCAGTAACTTCTGGGAAGTTTGTACTTGCTACCCAATCAACTAAAGGCTGATGATCCTTGCTACAAATAGGGTAGAGGATTTTGTTGTTGTAAACACAAGTTTTGATGAATAAAATTCTTCTGATGCTAGTCAATTTAGTATGGAATCACCAAGAATAAGGGGGAGAGGATTCTCCTTAAGTCTGAGGGTGGATTTCCCTAAGTCTATTTGAGGGGATTTCTTATCTCCATTGTTTCTGCTAATCAAGCACTATTAGTTCAACTTCAAACCCTGTAGTTCTCTCAAATTGAAAATTGAAATCCATCAATCAAGACAGTATCACTCTTGCAGATGCCCGTTTGGAAGAAGTTACTCTCCTTGTTTCCTTCTAAAAAGTACTCGGGTGCTCAGATAACAAGGTTCCCATTTAACGGGCCAAAATTTCAAACAATGAAGCTCTACCCACGTGAACTTTATAGCTCCAATCAGCAATCTATCTCACCTAAAGTGGTTAAGGGTGCCAAATGCCAATCGATCGGTCTGTTGAGTCGGTTTCGATCGATTACAATATTAATTTAAAACAAAATAGAAATGGAACTTTTGATTTCAACCGGTTTCAATTTTGTTTCTTATTGATTTTTTTTTCTTTAAGACCACAATCAGATTCGGTCTGGTTTGCTTTTTGGGTTTACATGTATACATAAGCAAATAATGAGAAAACTATCTAAAGTTGCAGCTAACTTCATCACTTCAAGGGGTATATAAATGTTTTCACAAAAACAACAAAAAGGCATCTTACCACCGGCCACTTGCAAGAAAAAAGAAAAATGAGATAAATTCTATTAAGTCTAATATAGATTAAACATTGATAAATCAGAATGAATAAAAAAGAATGGAAATCCAATTTTTAAGGAAAATCAGTGTGGTTAAAAGATGAAAATAAATCATCAGTCACACAAGCAATCGAGGAACCCAAGCACCGAATCTGCAAAGAGGTCTTGACAGGTTTTCTAACTATCTACTCGAGTGATCCAAACAAGGTCAAAATGGTGCATGATGCAGTCAAAGAGCATGGAGGAGGGTACTATTGTGAGAAATGTGCTATCATCATTTAGTCATCACCCTAAATACATGGACAAAGAGTAATGATATCATACCCCACCCCAACTTGTTAGGAAGCTCAGCTTTGATGGCTGTTCAATAAGAGGTTTAATGCAGAAGTAGGTTATCCAAGGAGACAATATCCATGCAGCAGCAAAACCAGCCCAAAACCCAACCCAATAGGAGAGAAAATGACCTGCAATAGAGTTGGAGAGAAAAAGGTGCAGCTGGGTCTGTGGAGCTCCAATTGAGCTGCAAACTTGGTCGATTGTAGGGCCTAGGGAGAGTACAAAACCCCCCAAATATGAAGAGCTTCTGACGGCTGGTTCGAGAGTTATACGCTTTCTTAATTTTCAAACTTACGAGAATCTTAGAGAATTCTTCAAGAACTGTAGTAGGGCTGCCTGGGCAGCAACAAGAGAGGATCAAGTGATCCTTGGGTGGTTGTGAACACCCTCTAAAAAGGCCAAGCAGATCATAGATCAATTGGGGAAGGAAGGAATTGATCCATCTCTCTCCTAATTCCTCCATGGGTGTTGGTCGGTTCTAGCTTTTAAAGTTCTGAACAGATCTGATTTTCTTAGGATTCTTCAATGTCAGTAAACAATAACAGCAAGCACTAACAATAGCAGTAAACAAAGAATAGGAGAGAAACGAAACAAGACAAGTGTGGGTGGGATTGGTTATCTCATTCACAGTTATCTCGGCTATTTAAGCAAGTGACTGCAATCATTCAATATTCAAATGTGAGAATTGAGAGTACATAATCTCTTATATATATAGAGGGCAGATTATTAGTCATACTATAACGAGGAGTTAGATTCCAAGTAGGATTAGACCTTACATAATAGGAATTGGACTCCAAGTAGGACTAAATTAAAACTCCAACATGGAGTAAGTAGTAAACTAGTCATTCACTAATAGGGAAACGTAAACTGACTAAAAACTGAAATAACAAAGGAAATAGACTCAAAACAGGACTCTAACTAAACTAATGAATTAAATCAAGTTTTCCTACTTTCTACCCACATTTTAGGCCCATTAAAGTGGCTCATTACAAAGAAAACCCATGTGATCAAAAGCCCAACACATACATAACCCAACCCAAGGCTTATTCCCAATAAAATAAGCTCATTAAGCGACTTATCTACATCAATTCGCTTTCTCTTAGAAAAAATTCATCCTCGAATTTTGTAGAGTGTGAGGGTGATTATAGCATGGTGCACGTTCCTCCTCAAGCCGTAAAAAAATCCAGGTAGCTCTTTGACAATAAGGATGTAGTCTAGAATGAGAGGAACTTGATCTTCAAGATACTTTAATGGGATGACGAACTCCACATGCTCAGCTTCAACAACCTCAAAAATATCCATGGGATCATCCACATGAACGCTTTCAACCACTATATTCTTGACCTCCACAATTTTCCTCTTGGTTGTTCACTGTCATCACAGTTGATGTAGTGCCAAGTTCCTCAGTCTCAACCTCATTATCCATTGTGGCAACCTTGTTGCCTTTGAATTCTTCCACATGAGTCTCGTTGATGAGAACATCAATGACCAGCTCTTCCTTGACAATTGGAATTGCTGAAATTTCTTCAACACTAACCTCAACTTTTAACTCTAATTCATTGGTTGGATGTGTCTTCTCTTGTTGCTCCTTTGCAATTTGTTGAAACATAATGGCCACGTGGTCAAACAATTCATTCATGCTTTTGTCACCTGTGGGTGGCTTTTGGGTGTAATTGGAGGGAACTCTGGTGGAAGTACATACTTCGTTCATGTTTAAATAGGTACATGCCCGCCAGCACGTACTGCATCTCGTCTCATGTTCTAGGCTCACGCCCTCGAGCTTGAAGTTGCCTTTCACGGACTCTCCATTGTATTTGAACACAATCACTCATCTAGGGACATGCATATTGGAGCCTTTGTATCTCTGTCAAGTTGTAGTTGTCAAAGTACACGTCCAATTCAAACACTCATTCAAGGAATTCCCCTCGAAAATAACATGACTGAGCATTAGAATGGGCAGCAGTAGTCTCCTTCAACTCTTCAAACTTTTGGACCACAGGGTCCATCCTTGTGTTCAGTCGTTGGAGGGATTTCATCACATACTCCAGTGAGTATTGTTTAGAGCTCTCTTCAGCCATAGCTCGGATACCACTTAGAGCAAAAGTAGGTTCCAAGTAAACCACCCTAGCAGTTTATAACCTCAAACAAAAAAATCAAGACCCAAAAGTTACTCAAGACTAACCAGCAATAGACTAGGAAACAAGATAAATAAGACCAGCAAATAAGCCCCTAAGGATGCAATAGCCATGCAGCAGCAAAACCAGCCCAAAACCCAACCCAATAAGAGAGAAAATGTGACACCCAAAAATACAGTAAGTACCAGACTTGCCTAGGAGATCGGTGAGGTGTCCCCAGCAAGAGTACGGTAAGTACTAGGGGGTTTGGGAGATCGGTGAGGGTGTGCAAACTTCAGTCCCACATCACCTAAGGAGAAATTATTGGGCTAGTTAATAACATCTAGCCTCCTTAATATGGTACAACACGTTTTAAAGACTTGAGGCCCATAGGCCAAAAGAGGACAATATCATGCCAAGGTTAATGGGGTCGGGCCGTTACAGAAAAGGACCTACAATAGGGTTGGAGAGAGAGAGGTGTGGCTGGGGTTGTGGGGCTCCAATTGAGCTGCAAACTTGGTCTATTGTAAGACCTAGGGAGAGTACAAAAACCTCCTAAATATGAAAAGCTTCTGACAGCTGGTTCGAGAGTTATGCGCTTTCCTAATTTTCAGACTTAAGAGAGAGAATCTTAAAATTCTTCAAGAACTGTAGTAGGGATGCTTGGGCAGCAAAAAGAAGAGGATCGAGGGATCCTTGGGTGGTTGTGAACACCCACTAAAGGCCAGGAAAATCAAAGATCAATTGGGGAAGAGGAGATCAATCACTCTCCAAATTTTCCTCCATGGGTGTTGGTTGGTTCTGGCTTTTGAAGTTCTGAACAGATCTGATTTTCTTAAGATTCTTCAATGTCAGTAAGCGATAACAGCAAGCACTAATAGTATCAGTAAAAAGAGAAATAGGAGAGAAATGAAACAAGACAAGTGTGGGTGGGATTGGTTATCTCGACCCGGGCATCTCACTCACAGCTATCCCGGCTGTTTAAGCAATTGACTACAATCATTCATTATTCAAATCTGAGAATTGAGAGTATATAAAGTCCTCTCTATATAGAGGGCAGATTAGCAGTTATACTATAACTAGGAGTTAGACTCCAAGTAGGATTAGACCTTACATAATAGGAGTTGGACTCCAAATAGGACTAGACTAGAACTCTAAGTAGGATTAGACCTAACTAGTCATTCACTGATAGGGAAACATAAACTGGCTAAAAATGGAAATAATAAAAAAAATAAACTCAAAACATGACTCTAACTGAACTAATGAGTTAAATCCCGTTTTCCTATTGTCTACACATATTTTAGGCTCATTAAAGTCACCCATTACAAAGAAAACCCATGGGATCAAAGGCCCCACACATACATAACCCAACCCAAGGCTTATTCCCAATAAAATAAACCCATTAAGTGACTTATCTACATTACATCAAGGTTTGGGCTTATCAGAGAAGAACTATTTAATCCATCCTTACATGTAGATCTTAGAACCATTGGTACCACTATTTTCCTTTGATAGACTTTGGACAGAACTTTTTGCCTTCCCTTATATACAAATATTAGTAACGAGTCGAGTAATAAACCATCCACACAGCTATGTAAGGTTGACAACTCACACATCCAATTCACGATCTGATTCTTTGAAATGCTAATTTTCTTTTACTGTAACTAACAGTCATCCATCAATACTAGTACTAACTATGGAGAACTTGTAGCACGACTCTCAAACCAAAACCTTGGGCTCTAACACCAAGTGGGAATTTAAAGGTTACAAGAGAACAAGAGAATAAAAGAGAAGATGAAAGTAGGAGCTAGATTTCTCTACCCCAATATTGATGGTATTAATGTTGTGCGAGAGAATAGATTTCTCTCCCCCCCTATATTAATGCACTTAGCCCCATAAGGGAAATTGCAGATCTACCATCCGTGCTAACATAAGATAGCCAACGGAGGTTAAAAGGCATAAAAGTAAAAGCACATATAGCATAATAATCTAATACATAAAGTACCCTTAGTATGATCTCAACAAACCCATGATTTGTTGGAATGTTACCGCCATCTATTTTGTCCCTATCGCTAGGTTTGTTGGTTTCATAATTGATAAGTTACCCTCTTCTAAGTACTTCTTTCCTCGTTTTATTCCTTTTATCCTTTATTTTGTTAATTGAGTTCCCATTTGTGCCCCCTCCCATCTTCTTTTATACTCTTATTTGTCCTCAATTTCAAAACCCCTTTAAGTCTGTCCCCAATTTATAAATCCTGATACCCTATTTGTCCTTTCTCCTTTGATTCACCATGTACCACCATAAATATTGTGTTTAATTGCAATTTTCCCATTCCTTCATTATAATTGAGTTTTGCCAAAACCGTCGTAAGTTCCCCATGCCAATCCTAAAGCCGAACTAAAGCAGTGTGAGGTAATAAAATTCTGTTCACACTTTCATTCTAGAGCAAGTTCGTGATCGGTGTGAAAGGTGACCATGGCAAAGGTAGCTATCCGTTCATATTCCTGAAATGGAAGAAATGTAATCCCAAATTGTAGAAAACATACTTCCAAATGATCTGGAACTCTCTGCCGACACAAACATTGATGCCATAACCCTAAGGTCATTTTTCGGCCTCTATAGCACCGAATTTAGAGTTTGGAACCCTAGATCACATCAGTTTGGGATTGCAATTTTTTAAAATTGGTACTTGCATAGAGTGATAGTTGTTACTGCTATTATTGGAGAATATTTGCTTAGATTTGTTTAAATATGGCCTATCCAGTGTTTTCGTTGTTATCATGCAGTGAATTGAGTCTCATAGAGTTGTTTTTTATTTTATTCCCTTCATTGTACTAAGACATCTACTCTTGGAACAATCATTGTACTAAAACATCTACTCTTAGAAGGATTCCTGCTTAAGAGTACATTACCTGCTAACTAAACATCTACTCTTGTCCATAATAGAACACAAGGTGAATCTATCGTGTCCTAGAAATTGCTCCCTCTGTCTCTCTTATATTCGCAGGTACTGGTTTCGGATCCTGATTTGTTTCAATAACATTCTGAAATGGAAGAGTGTGGACTAGTATGAAGAGTGAGAACTAGTATGATAATATATCCATCCTATATGAATTAAACATGAAAGAGACACCTTAAAATTTTCAAGACAACATTTAAGCATAAGAAAGATTAGCAGTGCAAACAAGAAAAGTATCAGCACTATAAGTTCTACAACCTAGAACCACTAAGCGAATTTGTGTGTTCTTACGGAACTGCAAGGGACAAAATGGCAGGAGCAAAGTGCATTTTTCAAACTGTAACATTTGAGGCAAACCTTCTTATCCAGGAGGTCAAATTGGAATCCATTGTCCTGTTAAGATAACATTCATCAAACAAACTTTAGAACAAATGTCACATTATGAGTACCAAAAAGGGGTGGAATTGCAAGCATCTAAAAGGTGTTAAGAGAAAGAAAAAAAAACTTATTGGCCATAAGCAACTATTCAGTCCATTGATCCTCTTCTAAGACTATATTTCGATACAAGAATGACAAAAATTTTGCAAAACTAGAGTTTAACAAATTTTACTTCTCCAATGGTCACTAACAAAATTCATCAAAGAAGTAAATATACAACTAAGAAAATGTCAGTAAATGACTAAAATCTCTTCATTTGATATCCAAATACGTAGGTATCAGCAAAATACCGTTGTCACCTCTGAAACACAAGGCGGTGGCCGGGCACCTAGGCGTCACTGTTGTCGCCTAGATGTGCATAGTGCATCCTACGTAGGTTTTAGTATCTTATTGTTTTAAACCCTAAGAGATGGAATAAAAAGAAGGGGAGGGGGGGAAAAACCTAGGTGTCCAAGGTGGGTGCATTTTTACGCAAAAAATAAGCCCAGATCATGTAGTTAAAAAACATAAATATCATGGACCTAACAGGTTCAAGGATGACCCACATTCACAATCCATATGCAGTTAAAGAATATTTCATGGAAGAGCTACAGATACAAAGTGCAGAATCTAGCACAACAACGCATACCAGAAAAAGAAAAGACTATCATACCCGCAAAGAGAATATTGCAAAAAATAAAACAAGAATGACCCACATTCTAGACCACATTATGCAGCAAAGTTTAAGATCTGGATAGTAAGATTTTGCATTCATACTAAACCATGCACAATCCAATATGACCAACTGAAGCAGTACAGCCATGGTAGCTTATAACTAAGGCAAATTAGATTTCAGATTTTAGCTTAAAGAAAAGATATTAACGTGGGAATAAGAAGGACTGAAATTTTTGTATGAAACCAAGGAAATTGCATCTGTTCATTCTGGTTTCAAACAGAATTCAAATTCATGATGAAATCTGAAAATAGCAATAGGTCAGGTCTCAATCACTATTAAGTATTAAGATCAACTTTTAGACCTGTGATAGTACTGAAGAGGAATGAATTCTTAATGGAAGAATGTGGTTCGATTGGACACACTAGCACAAGAAATCTTCATGAAATTTTTAGAAGTGGCAATATGCCTAGACATGGGAAAAATCACAGAGTAAATAGGCTAATTAAGGGAAAATATATTAGGAATAGATCTAGGAAATTTTCTACCGTTCCAGTGGTTCAAGCTATCAAAAAGAATAGGCAAACAGGTCAAGAAATATAGGGATGAATAATACTAAAGATGAAACAGAATCTTAATATCAATAAAGAAGATATGAAGAGATAAGCGAGGAAAGAAAAATACTAGATAAGCAAGGAGGAGAAAAAATTACCTACGTTTCCATGCAAGATGTTTACTTACATCACCAGATTGATTCTATTGATTTCTTTCCTCTCAACTGTTGGGAGAATGGTCCCACATCGGTTACCCTTGAGGCCTTTTGTCCCCTCATATACCTGTGAGTCCCTCCATCCAATCACTCAAATTTTCGAGAAAGATATTTACAAGATGAGAAAATGATTCAATAAACAGATAATTTAACAAGATGGTACAAAACTTTATCTCAGTTGCTAAGTCAGATAATCCTCAATTGGGATTGGGACCAAGTATACAATGCTATAAAACCCAATGCTACCATTAGAATATTCGCAATGTCAATGTTCTTCTAACCATTCGAACATTTCCATTGTCATAGTTGCTACTACTACCATATGTTCTCAACCCCAAGGGGGTAGCCGAGTTGGCAAGGGACCTTCGCCCCAGGAAGCGTGTGGTTCTGAGTTCGACTCTTCTTACCTCCTTGGGGCCATTCACACAAGGGTTTTTAGTGCTCTTCATTACTTTCAACGAAAGTTAAATGTTTCTCAATCAGCCCCGGTATGACCTGGTCCATGCGGTGGTTGGGTCAGTATGGCCCCGTGGGACTAGTCAGGCCGAAGGCCTCGATAACTAACCTTAGCAAAAAAATAAATAAAGATACCATCATATGTTCGTGTATTCCTTCGCATCTACTTCGGCCATGGTTGAAAGGATCACTTAAAGGGCCTTGACACAAATAAGACAAAAGTTGTATTGATGGGCATTATTTCGTACTGAAACATATCATGTCAAAGCACATCAGTTCCTCTGCAAATAGAACCAATAAATCGATGCTATCTAAGTATCCCATTACATGATACCACATCAGCTTTTATACCTACCAGCAAGGAGCAAAAAAAAAAAAAAAAATAGATTTTGTATACACTTGCACAAATACAAAAGAAACACACTACATAGGCTCTTCCACTCCCCTCCCTCAATAATTAAACCACATTACAAAACTCTGATTCCTAGTCCAACACAATCAGCAAAGAACCAAGATATAAGGTTAATGGTAGAAATCCAGAAGCTTGAAGCCCAACATAACGAATTTGAAACATTTTAAGGGAACAAAATAAAACAAAGACCAACAACAATTAGCAATTACAACCACCAAAATTGGAGGCTACTACAAAAGCACCCACAGCCTAAACAAACAGGTAGCGGCTTCCACTACTTGAAATTCCAATTGAAACAGAAAAAAGAAACACCCCAGCACCTTAAAACCCCATGAAAGCAGTCAAATTTTAATAAAGCAAGAACAATTTGAAACACCATGATTCATACTTAACAACACATTCTTGAAGACGGGTGCCCTCTTTTCTCTCCAAAGTCTGCGGTAGATAGCCAAGAGTAATAAACTTACAAGGTCATCCACAAGAGCCGAATATAGCAGATGTCCCACCCAACTAGTAAAATCTATTAGCTTTCTTTGAAATCTCAAAAATCACCACATAAGGCAAGGATGGATGACCATAACCGAAGGATTAAAACTATTCATCAGTACAATAACATAAAATGGGTAACCACTTTTCAATATTAAAAATGTTTTCAATTTAATAAACCTTCTGTGAATTCAACCAAAATTTGTTTCATAACCCACATGTCACATCAACTGATGTGTCAAGCTGAACAAAACAATAACATTTAACTACACGAATATGTTAACCTCATAGATTCTGAGTCTCAGTCAAATCACATCTAAAAGAAATAGTTTTTTCCCCTTTTAATTCCCCCTATTTTATGAGTTTCCCAACGGCCACAATTCCATGTAATGTATTCAGACAGGACAGTTAGTGACCTGCAAGGTTGTTTCAGTGAGGTTAACAAAACCTTAAAGCTACTCCCAGGTATGGTTCTAAAACTCGGATTGGATAGGTCATTATTGGCTAGATCGGATCAGTTTTGGCCTTGACTAATCCCTGATCCTGAGTCTTGACCAATTTGGATCCTGATACACAGGTACTACCCCACAGTAAAATGTAATAAAATTTATTTAAAATCTCGGGTAAATCTGTCCAATACTCTGATCCTAGCCTGATAGGTTTCGGCGTTGATCGATCTCGAGACTGATCCGAGATTTAGAAACTTGTACCTAGGACAGCTCAACAAACGATTCACCAAAAGAAAAAAAAAAGAGTGAGATTGTCATGTTAAAGTATAATGATATTATATAATAAATGTAATACTCCACCTCTTCTTAATGCAAGGAAAATGGAACCTGTGAAAATGCTACAATACTAGTTGCCAAATTATTTATCCTGAATCTATTGTCCACATAAATTTTCATTGGCATATGCATAAATCAATAAGGTTGGTTAGAATCTTAATGGTTAGTATGGCTAGATATGTTGTTAAAGGTGTTAGAATGCTGTCGTGAGAAGAGAGGGAAGGAGGAGTCTTGTGGATTGTGTAGGCTCCTCCCTTGGTGTTTTCCTAGTCTAACTATGAGAGTCGTAGTTCAAATAGGAGAGTCCTAGTTCAGCTAGGACTGATTATTTACTCGGTTGTCTATTATGTTTCGCTGTTTCTAGTCTTACTAGGACTGATGTCCTACTTGTAATAGACTGATTAAACTACTAAGTTTTATTATAATGAGCTGACATGTAATTAACCTGGAAAAATCATAGACCTATTTTATATTTGGAAGAATTATAGGCAGTTCGTGTTTCCATAGTATTTTAAATGAACAATAAACACAAAGATATCCAAATGAGAAACGGACATAAAAAAACAAATTGATGAAATCTGAGGGCAAAGGTGAAATGCAAGCGTGCTCAGGCAGACATGTTTACCTAGGTGAACAATCAAATGTCCTAATGAAATGGATAAGCATTTAATGAATTAACTTTGAGTTATAGCTTTACTCAGCTAAAACACAACCAACACTCTAAAAGTCTAATGATACTCACTGTTTGTGTGGGGCATGAAGCATATCCAACAGGTATTTGATTACGCATTAAAACTTCAGATTCTATCACCTGACAAAGAATAAATATGGGAAATCAGTTTCATGGGAATAGGAAGCATGTAATAATCATAATGAAACCATGAAAGCTACATCCAAAATAAAAAATGACTGGTTCATGAAACAAATTAAAATAGAACTTTCTCAAATATCTTCTTTATTTTCTTCACTGGGTGAGTAACCTTAAGGAAAAGGAAAGGCTAGAACTACCTTTCTTTAGCAAATGAAAAACTTATATTCAGTTTTCTTATAAGACTGCAAGTGAAAAAAAAAAAATTAAAAGAGCAATCTGCCGGCCACTTGCAAGAAAAATGAAGAATGAGATAAATTCTACCAAGTCTAATATAGATTAAATATTGATAAATCAGAATGACAAAAAAAGAATGGAAATCCAACTTTTAAGGAAAACCAGTGTGGTTCAAAGATCAAATTAAATCAGTAGTCACACAAGAAATCGAGGAACCCAGGCATGGAATCTGCAAAGAGGTCTTGACAGGTTTTCTAACTATCTAGTCGAGTGATCCAATCAAGGTCAAAACGATGCATGATACAGTCAAAGAGCATGGAGGAGGGTACTATTGTGAGAGAATGGACTATCATCATTCAATCATCACCCTAAATCCATAAAGATAGAGTAATGATATCATCCCCCCCCCCAACTAGTTATGAAGCTTGGCTTTCATGGTTGTTCAATAGGAGGCTTGGGCTTATCAAAGGGATTTTCAGAGATTGCCTCATGAGCTCTGGCAGATTCCTTTCTGAACCCTAGCAAACTCATCGAGTAGTTTGGAAGTGCCAACCAGGTGGTCAATCTAGCTCTATTGTTGACATTAAGTTCTATAAAAAAAATTAACCAAATTTTTATGGAAAATCAGCAACAAAATTGGTAATGTACGTTTTGTTGGGGGGAAGAACAACCCCTCAATGCCTTTACAAGTAAAATCTGCAAATATTCGTATGCGGGAAATAGGAAATCTACATGTTTTCACATAACCAAGAGTACGGCAATAAGTTTCTAATATGTTTCCTTTTTATTAGCTTCAAATAAATATGGTTGAGTTGAGTGCAAATAAATATATTCAGGAAGCGAGTCCAAACTTTTAATGATTGGCTTCCTATTATATGCCAATAAGTAAAATGTCAAGAACATACAGAAGACCGATACAGCTCAATTCCAGTCCCATAAATATTGAACTGTGATGCATTTACCTAATGCCCATTTTTGCAACTTCACCAAAATCCCACAATTCACTATCTAAAACAAAAAGAATTTTATCAGTTCAAAAAAATGATGTAGTTTTCTTCAAACAAAAAGGGAGTAAGATAAATGGTAGATGAGTAATTGACACAAACTCAAGTAGGATCAAAATGATGGAAATCTCTATTGAACTAAGGAGGAAATGAGAAGAACAACTGAATCCATCTTACATTTAGATCTTAGAACCATATATGCCAATATTTACTTTTGATAGACTTTGGCCAGAACTTTCTGCTTTCCTTTATATAAAAAAGGAAAAAATATATATTAGTAACAAGTCGAGGAATAAACCATCCACACAGTTATGTATGGTTGACAACTCACAAATCCGATTCACAATCTGATTCTTTAACATGGTAATTTTCTTTTATTGTAACTAACAGGCATCCATCAATACTAGTACCAACTATGAAGAACTTGTAGCACCACTCTCAAACCAAAACTGTGGACACTAACACCAAGTTGGAATATAAGGGTTGCAAAAGTACAAGAGAAGTAGAGAGAAGATGAAAGTAGGAGGTAGATTTCTCTCCCCCTATATTGATGATAATGTGTTGTGTGAGAGAATAGATTTCTCTCCCCCCTCTCCCCCTATATTGATGCACTTAGCCTCATACAGGAAATTGTTTATCTACGCTCCATGCTAACATAAGATAACCAAGGGTAGTTCTAAGGCATAAAAGTAAATACACATACAGCATAATAACCGAATGCCCAAAGTACCCTTAGAACGTGATCTCTAACAAACCCATGGCTATTCGTTCATTTTCCTGAAATGGAAGAAATCTACTCCCAGATTGCAGACAACATTCTTTCAAACGATCTAGAACCTACCGACACTAATACAAATGCCACAACCCTTCAGTCATTTTACGACCCATAGAACCCCATTTAGAGTTTTGGACCCTAGATCACATCAGTTTGGGGGTGCAATTTTTTTTAAATTAGTACTTGCATAGAGTGATGGTTGTTATTGATGTTACTGGAGAAAATTTACCTAGATTTGTTTAAATATGGCCGATCCAGTATTTTCTTTGTTATCATGTAGTGAATTGAGTCTCTTAGAGTAGTCTTTTTATTTTATTCCCTTCATTGTACTAAGACATCTACACTTAGAACCTTCATTGTAAAGACATCTACTCTTAGAAGTATTCCTGCTTAAGAGTACATTACCTACTAACTAAATATTATTAATAAAGATAGTACACAAGGTGAACCTATCATGGCTCAGAAATTGCTCCCTCTGTCTCTTTTCCTCTCTTCTCTCTTCTATTTGCAGCTACTGGTTTCAGATCCTGATTTGTTTCAATAACATTCTGAAATGAAAGTGTGAGGACTAATGTGATAATATATCCATCCTATATGAATTAAACGTGAAAGAGACACCTCAAAATTTTCAAGACAACATCTAAGCATAAGAAAGGATTAGCAGTGCAAACAAAAAGTATCAAAACTATAAGTTCTAGCAGCTAGAACCACTTAGTGAATTTGTGGGTTCTTACGGAACTGCAAGGGATAAAAAAATGGTAGAAGCAAAGTCTATTTTCCAAACTGTAACTTTTGAGGCAAATCTTCTTAAGCCTAAATAGATTAGCTAAAGAGAACTACATACCACGGTACTTTCATTATATGACCCATGAGGACAAACCGGAATCCATCATCCTGTTAAGATAGCATTCATCAAACAAACTCTAGAATAGATGTCACATTATGAGTACAAAAAGGCGTGGAATTGCGAGCATCTAACAAAGGCATTAAAAGAAAACAAACTTGTAGGGAATATGAAACTATCTGGTCCAGTGATCCTCTCCTAAGATTATTTCGATACAAGAAATTAGGAAAAAAAAATTTCTAAACTAGGGTTTATCAATTTTCACTTCCCCCATGGTCATTAACAAAATTAATTAAAGAAGTGAAATAATCGACTAAGAAATGTCAGTAAATAACTAATATTTCTTCATTTGATATCCAGCTACGTAGGTATCAGCAAAATACCATTGTCATCTCTGAAACACAAGGCGTTGGCCGGGCACCTAGGCGTCACCTTGGTCGCCTAGATGTGCATAGTTCATACCACGTAGATTCTAGTATCTTATTGTTTTAAACACTAAGAGATGGAATAGCAACAAAGGGAGGGGGAAAATCCTTGGTTCCACCTAGGCGACCAAGGTAGGTGCCTTTTTAAGCAAAAAATAAGGCCAGATCAGGCAGTAGTAACTCAAGTTAATGGCAAAATTCACAATCAACAGGCAGTTAAAGAATATTTAATGGAAGAGCTACAGATACAAACTGCAAAACAAGTAGATAGATATCATGGACCTAACAGGTTCAAAAATCTAGCACAAGAACTCACCAGAAAAAGGAAAGACTATCATAACAACAAAGAGAATATTACAAAAAATAAATCAAGAATGACCCACATTCTAGACCACATTATGCAGCAAATTTTAAGATCTGGATGGTAAGACTTTGCATTTATACTAAACCATGCACAATCCAATATGATCAACTGAAGCACTACAGTCATGGTAGCTTATAACTACGGAAAATTAGATTTCAGATTTTAGCTTAAGGAAAAGATATTAATGTGGGAATTAGAAGGACTGAAATTTTTGTATGAAACCAAGGGAATTGCATTTGTTCATTCTGGTTTCAAACAGAATTCAGATTCATGCTGAAATCTGAAAATAGCAATAGGTCAGGTCAATTACTATTAAGTATTAAGATCAACTTTTAGATCTGTGATAGGACTGAAGAGGAATGAATTCTTAATGGAAGAATGTGGTTCGATTGGATACACTAGCACAAGAAATTTTCATGAAATTTTTAGAAGTGGCAATATGCCTAGACATGGGAAAAATCACAAAGTAAATGGGCTAATTATGGGAAAAATATATTAGGAATAGGTCTAGGAAATTTTCTACCGTTCTAGTAGTTCAAGAAATATAGGGATGAATAATAATAAAAATGAAACAGAATCTTAATATCAGTAAAGAAGATATGTTGAGATAAGAGAGGAAAGAAAAATACTATATAAGCAAAGAGGAGAAAAAATTACCTACGTTTCCATACAAGATGTTTACTTACATCACCAGATTGATTCTGTTGATTTCTTTCCTCTCCTCTACAGTTGGGAGAATGGTCCCACATCGGTTACCCTTGAGACCTTTTGTCCCCTCATATACCTGTGAGTCACTCCACCCAATCACTCAAGTTTTGAGAAGAATATTTACATGATAAGAAAATGATTCAATAAACAGATAATATAACAAGACAATATAAAACTTTATGTCAACTGCAAAGTCAGATAATCCTCAATTGGGATTGGGACCAAGTATACAGTGCTATAAAACCCAATGCTACCATAGAATATTCACAATGTGAATTGTAAGCGATATATTAATGTCTCAAATCATCTGTGCATCTCCCAATGTTCTTCGAACCATTCGAACATTTCCATTGCCATAGTTGCTACTACTACCATATGTTCTCAACCCCAAGGGGGTAGGCCGAGTTGGCAAGGGACCTTCGCCTCAGGAAGCATGTGGTTCTGAGTTTCGACTCTTCTTACCCCCTTGGGGCCATTCACACAGGGGTGTTTAGTGCTCTTCACTGCTTTCAGTGAAAGTTGAATGGTTCTCAATCAACCCTGGTATGACCCGGTCCATGCAGTTGTGGGGTCAGTATGGCCCCGCGGGACTAGTCAGGCCGAAGGCCTTAATAAACGACCTTAGCAAAAAAATAAATAAAGATACTATCATATGTTCGTGTATTCCTTCGCATCTACTTCAGCCATGGTTGAAACGATCACTTAAAAGACCTTGACACAAATAAGACAAAAGTTGTATTGATGGGCATTATTTCATACTGATTTCATGTCAAAGCACTGCAAATAGAACCAATAACACGTTGCTATCTAAGTATCCCATTACATGTTACCATATCAACTTTTATACCTGCCAGCAAGGAGCAAAAAAAAAAAAGATTTTGTATACACTTGCACAAATACAAAAGAAACACACTACACAGGCTCTTCCACTCCCCTCCCTCAATAATTAAACCACATTACAAAACTCTAATTCCTAGTCCAACACAATCAGTAAAGAACCAAGATATAAGGTTAATGGTAGAAATCCAGAAGCTTGAAGCCCAACCTAATGAATTTGTAACATTTTAAGGGAACAAAATAAAACAAAGACCAACAACAATTAGCAATTACAACCACCAAAATTGGAGGCTACTACAAAAGCACCCACAGCCTAAACAAACAGGTAGCGGCTTCCACTACATGAAATTCCAATTGAAACAGAAAAAAGAAACGCCCCACCCCCTTAAAACCCCATGAAAGTAGTCAAAATTTAATAAAGCAAGAACAATTTGAAAAACCATAATTCATACTTAACAACTCATTCTTGAAGACGGGTGCGCTCTTTTCTCTCCAAAGTCTACCTTAGATAGCCAAGAGTAATAAACTTACAAGGTCATCCACAAGAGCTGAACGTCGTAGATGTCCCACCCACTAATAAGATCTATCAGCTTTCTTCGAATGCTCAGGAATCACCACAAAAGGCAAGGATGGATGACCATAACCCAAGGATTATAACTAATTCATCAATACAAGAACATAAAATGGGTAACCACTTTTCAATATTAAAATTGTTTTCAATTTAATCAACCTTCTGTGAATTCAACCAAAATTTGTTTCATAACCCACATGTCACATCAACTGATGTGTCAAGCTGAACAAAACAAAACATTTAACTACACGAATATGTTAACCTCACAGATTCTGAGTATCAGTCAAATCACATCTAAAAAAAATATTTTTCCCCTTTTAATTCCCCTTATTTTATGGGTTTCCCGACAGCCACAATTCCATGTAATGTATTCAGACAGGACAGTTAGTGACCTGCAAGGTCGTTTCAGTGAGGTTAATAAAACCGTAAAGCTACTCCCAGGTATGGTTCCAAAACTCGGATTGGATAGGTCAATATTGGCTAGATCGGATCGATTTTGTCCTTGACCGATCCCTGATCCAGAGTCTTGACCAATTGGATCCTAATATACAGGTACTGCCCCACAATAAAACGTAATAAAATTTATTTAAAATCGCGGGTAAATCTGTCCAATACTCTGATCCTAGCCTGATTGGTATCGGCGTTGATCAATCTCGAGACTAATCCGAGATTTAGAAACTTGTACTTAAGACAGCTCAACAAACGATTCACCCAAAAAAAAGAGTGAGATTGTTATGTTAAATTATAATGATATTATATAATAAATGTAAGACTCCACCACTTCTTAATGCAAGGAAAATGGAACCTGTGAAAATGCTACAATACTGGTTGCCAAATTATTTATCCTCCATCTATCGTCCACATAAATTTTCATTGGAATTTGCATAAATCAATAAGGTTGGTTAGAATCTTATTTGGTTAGAACTCTATACAAGACAAACATATAAGTATAGCTAGATATGTTGTTAAAGGTGTTAGAAGGCTGTCATGAGAGAAGGAAGGAAGGAGTCTTACTAGGACTGATGTCCTACTTGTAATAGACTGATTAAACTACTAAGTTTTATTATCATGAGCTGACACGTAATTAACCTAGAAAAATTAGAGACCTATTTTATATTGGAAGAATTATAGGCAGTTCGTGTTTCCATAGTATTTTAAATGAACAATAAACACAAAGATATCCAAATGAGAAATGGACATAAAAAAACAAACTGATGAAATCTGAGGGCAAAGGTGAAATGCAAGCGTGCTCAGGCAGACATGTTTACTTAGGTGAAAAATCAAATGTCCTAATAAAATGGATAAGCATTTAATGAATTAACTTTGAGTTATAGCTTTACTCAGCTAAAACACAACCAACACTCTAAAAGTCTAATGATACTCACTGTTTCTATGGGGCATGAAACATATCCAACAGGTATACGATTATCCATTAAAACTTCACATTCTGTCACCTGAGAAAGAATAAATATGGAAAATCAGTTTCATGGGAATAGGAAGCATGTAATAATCATAATGAAACCATGAAAGCTACATCCAAAATAAAAAATGACCGGTTCATGAAACAAATTAAAATAAAAATTTCTCAAATATCCTCTTTATTTTCTTCACCAGGTGAATAACTTTAAGGAAAAGGAAAGGCTGGAACTACCTTTCTTTAGCAAATGAAAAACTTATATTCAGTTTTCTTATAAAACTGCAAGTAAAAAAAAAATTAAAAAAAGAGCAACCCAATGCAATAGGCTCCCGCTATTGTGATAAATTTCAAGGACAAAATGATAACAAACGAGATAATAATAAGAACAAGAAGGAAAAATAACATCACTAAAGACATACATGAAACTTCAAGATCAACATTGTCACTATTACAAAGGTTTTCATTTCCATGAGTTTGCATCAGGCAATGATCATTAATGAAATTAGGTCACATCTATTGAGATCAACCAAAAAATTATATTCACTCGTTTCATTCATGTAAAGAAGATTTAACTGCATCATTATACAAATTATATTTTATGAGGGACCAAGTATGAGCGATAATAAAAGGACATCGGGAATATCTAATGTAATACTATTATGCTTTACCTCTTCACCACTATGGCTGGTTAAGACAAAGTCCCTCAACTTCACAGGCATCCCAACCTGATTTGAAGAGGGGGCAAGAAATAATACACACACATGCACACACAACACAGAATTAGCAATAAGAAAATGAAAACATAATATATCCAAATTCCAAAAAATTTAGTGTAAATATATAATACGCATTGTTAACATGAGAATACTGAGATTGATTAGTGCCGAGTCTAAGGATGTGATAGAATCAGAAATAAATGAAGTCAAGGAAATTTAATCATTATAAGTGATGAAAAAGGGAAAGTGAGATGGTTCAGCCATGTGCAAATAAGACCAATGAGTGCAACAGCAAGAGGTGGCATGGTACAAGTTGGAGGAGTTAGTAGGCACCCAAAATGTCTTGGATTGAAGTGGTGATAAAGACAAATGATAATGAGTAACCAGAATATTAACCTAACCAAGGTTGAATGGTGAATTTTTGCTGCCAACCCCCATGTAGAAGAGATAAGCTCAGTTGAGTTCAGTTAGCACATGATCCCAAATAAATGGACAGAAAAACTTAATAAAAACTGTAATGAAACACATTTGAATTACTACATTACGAGGGAACTCCTCATAATCTCAAGGCCAGGCCGTCCAAAAAATAAGGGAAAACCCTGAGAAATGCTTACATATATTACAGTCAACAATATATAACAAAAATACAGAAAAAAATATTGAGCCAAGAGTGCATGTTCATCGATAAACAAGAACATGAGAATATTCACCCATCTAGTGGATTTTAAGAACACCAATAAACTGTCTTCCTGGGCTTATCAAAGGCTGAACTGAGGTGAAGAACTAACCAACAACCATATCCCCACCAAAAAAAAAAAGGAGAATAAGAAAAGAAATTAAAATGGAGGTCCAGATAAGTGTCACTTGAAGCATTAAAATGTCAAAAGTTACTAGTTATCTTGTAGGCAACAACTATCAGAAACCAAACACAACGGAATCCAAGAAACGTAGAAAATATCTTAGTTCGTAAATAATGGAACATATCCTTCAAATCCCCAACAGTACCAGTGACTACCTTTAAATCGTTATTTTAGCTATATATATGCCTATGGTGGCAAATGTGTCCCAACATTTCTAACTTTCCTGTTTCTCTTTAATGGGTGTGAAGATTTCAACATTGGATTGGCATAAGGTTGAATCATCGTTGCTTTTCAAAGTTGCATCCACCAAAAAAAGCTCAATGACAACTTAAAACCCAACGGAACTGGGATTAATAAGGATAAAAATGAAAAGACACCATATCAAAAGGACTTGATGGAGCTGAAGTTACTGATCCTCACCCCTAGTAGAAAAGCATCAGTGTACCCTGATGTTACTAAGTTAAAATTCAAAACTGAGTTTCCTACCCTGCAGCCATGGTTGCTAGAGCAACTGTGGCAAACCAGGATCTGTAACCAGTAACTGCAGTAGAAGAGAGGAGATGAAAGAGAAAGAAAAAGAAGAGGGAGAGACTGTTAAGAGAGTAGCAGAATCAATACTCTTACAGTCCCCCATATTGTGGTAGACATAAAATTGTACCCCCATAGTATATAGGGTCTATTCTTTAACAGCAACAAAGCAACTTCGTTTAAATATGAAGCCACATTTAATTGTTCTCCAGGGCATCAACTTTTCAACTGAAACATGTGAATTGATGCATTTGATAAGAGGTCCATCATAAAATTCCCTTGGTCCCTACCAATTCAACCATAATGATCATTGCAAGGAGATATAATCAAAATTGTGAGAAAATTGCATGTCCTGCATTATATCAACACAAAATTATATATAAGAAGATGCACCTATATGTGATCCTTCAATACTGTAAGCATATGGTCCATGGCAGCTTTGGAACCGTGGACATGTTATACAAGAAGCACAAGCTATAAATTTACGTCCACAATGGACCTAATTTCTTAAATCTTGCAGACCAACAAGATCATGACGGGAAAAAAGAAATTAATGTACATTCCAGGAACATACTAAATTTAAAAGTTTAAAACTAACAACCACTTTCAAACAAAAAATCTTTTTTTAAGTCCATCTGAAATAGTTTTCACCCTTATAACAATGATTAGGTGAGGTGCCTATCCAGTTAGATTCAACTGACCATGTATAGTGACATCAAGGTTAGTGATTACCCTAGTCGAAACCGAAATGTACTGTAAAATTACCAAAATTTCAGTGGAGGTATGGTACATTTCAGTCAAAAAATTAAATTGACCATTTAAGCGGTCAAACATTTGATTCAACTGACCATGTATAGTGACAACAATTTTAGCAAGACTATTTAAGCATGATTTTAGGAGGTTTCTAGTGTATGTCACAGCATGATTTTAGGAGGTTGCTAGTGTATGTCATAGCCTACCATGTCCTGTCCCTTATATTACTTTATTTACCCATAATTTAGCACTACCAGCATGCATTCAATAAAAGAAATTGAAATATGTATTAAGAATGAAGAAGAAGAATGACCATTTAACAGTACACCAATGTCAATACCACATAGATTTCCGAGGAGACTTAGAACCACTAGAAGATTGTTGCCGCCAATGGAACCATTCCTCTGATTGTATCACAGAGATGGCCATGTCACAGTATGCTTGAAGAACCAGCTCCTTGAACTCCCTGCCTTTATCCTACTCCTGCCTTAGCATGCAGTGTCTCTCTCGTGTCTGCTTCTGCCTCCACATCAGCAGGCATATCCTTATCACTATCATATGCAACCCCCCTAGTGCTGAGTGTCTCTCAAGCACTGTCCCCTCAAACTCCTCCCTAAACTTGACCTCCTTTGCATCCTCCCTTCATGAAGGCATATATGGCCTTTACACCTCACCAAGGACCATAGGAAAGATGTGCAAATCATGCAGATTAAAGACCAATCCTTCCAAATCACCAATGACATAACCAGAAATTATTTCCACAGAAAGTACCTTTTTTCCTTTTTAAAAAGCCACCAAATCCATAGAAAAAAAAAATACATGGGCCAGCAGTGAGCACATGCAAACAGAAAACAAATGTAGAAACAGAAACAATAAAAAAGTGACAGAGGTATCAAAAAAAAGTTCCAGCAAATTTCTAGAATCATAATTAATAAAAATATTAAAGAGGATGAACGACAAAAACCAGGGGCAAATCCCTCACCCTAGGTTCAAGATTCTTAAAAGTACCTCTGCAACTAACTTGCAGATTTTGAGGATAACTGAGGTTTGAAAATCCTCATGAACATTAACCCAAAAAAAAAAAATTCCTCATGAACATTGACACTCTAAGTTCTGTTGCTTCCATAAGGTTATGATGATGCCTAAAGCCCATGCTTCCTATAACATTGGCTGTCAACCTGGTGGTTATTTGTGTTGCTTAACCATACCTGCAGGGAAGAGGGCTCTAGGGGATGCTAGAAAGCCAAGAGGCTAGAGGGGTTCTAATTCATATACTACTCTTCCCTTTGTCAAAGCTATAGGTATGTTCAGTTATCACTATAAAATAAATCACAACATCGTCTGGATGTTCTCTGTAACACTTTGAAGATCAACATATATAAATTTCCTGCAAAAGTTAAGAGTAAAATGTACCCCCACCCAATTTTCTTCTGCAGGGAACCACTCACCCCCTTCTGTTTCAAGAACTTCATTCAGTAAAGGTGGTAAAATCATGAAAATAATTTTCTCCTTAACAGCCTTGCATGCATTTAGAAAAATGGAATTCAAGGGTGAAAAGCTTGCAGTTCAAGGGCGAGAACAGAAATCAAGACCACAAATCAGACAAGCCCTAAATCAAATGTAGATTAGAGAAAGGAGACAGAGCTTCAGATAAAAACCCTAGACAAGCCCTAAATCGTAAGCCTACCCCGAAATCCCCATATTTTAGGGCTTCGCATATTTTAGATATTTGAGTTCAGAGAAGGATAACTCATACCGTGACAGCAGCGATTGGAATCTTGTAGCAGGCAAATCTTCAGAGGCTAGAGAACTAGGTTAATTTGAGAAATTCAATAACTCACAAACCTGGCCTTTGACGAGGCTGCATCAGAGATGACCTTGAGTTTGAAGATTAGAAGAAACCACCGTCGAAGGGAAGAGATGAGAAGCTTCAGGCGATCCTTGATGGGTTTGAAAATTGAGAGGCTTCAGGCGTTAGTTTGGGGCCGTTCGAGAAGGTTCTTCAAGACGCAGCGATTGAGGAGCTCTATGGAAGACGACTTGCCTCTTCCCTTATGCAGACCTTGCGTTGGGCGGGAGATATATAGAGAGTGAGAGATAGTGAAATAGAGAAGGGAAGATACCGGAGCGGCATGGTGAGCGAGAAGAGAAGAGAGCGAGAGAGAATAGCTTCTTTCCTCAGTGATTTCTGGGTCGATTCAGAAATGACGATTGACGAGTCATAGTGGGAATGAAGCCAATGCGCAGGGTTTCAAGGGTCTTCTAGCCAGTGAAAAGCGATACAATGTGACATTTACCAATTTGTCCTCGTTATCCGGCCGTTGGGAAACTTGTTCATGTACCAAATACGAAGCCACTTTGTCTTTTCAAAAACCGCAGGGACATCCTTGGTCGTTCCTTCCAAACCCCAAACGTGGACGCTAAAGAACCTACTGGGACCGCTAACAACGGTAGAGGTTCAAACTGAGCGGGGTTAGATCTAGTCCAAATTAATAAATCCGAATTTCTTGAGAGTTTCATATTTGAAAGCTGGCTTAAGATTTTGAAATATAAGACCTCTCTTAGACAAAATACTCAGATAATGGACCCGCATAAGATTTAAAATAGAACCTTTCATGAAATAATTATTAAATTAAATATTTTTAACCATCTTAAAAATTATGAAAAAAGTTAATTGTTTAGTCTAAAAACCTGGGCAGCTATTAAATTCTCCAAATTAAACGCGAATAATTCGGCTGAATAGAATTTTACCGAATTTTATGAATAATTCGATCCGAATCTGAATCAAATAAAAAATTCTGAAAAAATTTCAAATTTTATATATAAAAAAATCCTTTAGAAAATAGTGTGATTATTATGCATTTATTATCCTAATGTTACTTTTCTTCTTTTTTTTTAACAAAAACCGACAAAGTTTATCTTTCCTAACGTAATCTCTCATACTTCTACAAAAATAATAATGATAAAATCTTTCACCCCATTTTGGTTTGACTAAGTCTTGCAGTCGTTACTCTCTCTCTAGTTTTTAAGGTGAACATACATGGTGGATGACATGGGTCTAGCTAAATTTGTGCTCAGTCTCTCATTCTCTGATTCAATTATTTGAGTAATAGGAAATGAGTTTAGAAAAAAAAAGATGACTATATATAATATTTTTATCTTTAAAATTTAAAATTTTAATTTTTATATCATTTTATGTTGCATACGTATGATAACTGATAGATAATATGAAACAATTATTGCATATATTAAAAATAACATCCGAATTTTTTGTCCGCTTTTTTTTTTTTTTTTTAAACGAATAATTCCCGAATCTGAATCCAAACTCGAATTTTATTATCTCTGTTTTTTTGACCGATATTTTGACTAAATTGTTTAATTAATGAAAGGAATTAATCCGAATAATTCCCGAATCCGAATTTAATAACTATGTATCATGTTCATATTTAATAAAATATAACGACAATTGCCTAGTGCAGTAGTGAGCTATGGTGGACAAAAAACCTACGTTTATTAGGGGATCTCCTGACTAATATTTACTTCCCCTCCCTACCTATCAACAAAAAATGTCTTGAAACTCAGGCCATTTCCTAAATCATTCAACTAACAACAACCATAACAACTAAGCCTTTTCCCAAGTAAATCCTAAATCATTAAACCAATTTCATCTCACTTTTTTTTTCCCACAAGGGTGTTTCGGGTTTCGGCCCACTAGTTCACTCATATAGTATCAGAACCACATTTGTATCAATACTATAGGAGATTATCTTGTCCAAAAATCAGGTTTGATTTTATAATTTTTAACAATCTCATTGATGTTCGAAGTAGTACATTTGGCTTGATTAACTTTTTCCACTACATTGCATGGGTCAGCCTTTATTAGCTAATTCATAAATGAGAATTACTCTACAAAATAAATATTCAGAATAATTTGTTCTGTTAGTTTATGTGTACTGTCAAACAAGCAATCAAAATAAAATCCAGATTTGAATTCGAGAAATATTCGTTTACTAAAAGAAAAAAGTCAAACAAAAAATTCGGATATTATTTTTATAAAGGAAAATTATCTTATACCACCCCTAATTTGAAATCTATATGAGATACCACCCTAAATTTTCAAAAATATCTAACGTACCCCTAAAGCCTAACACCATTAGTTTAGAAATGGAAAAGATCGTTTTGACCTTGTGGTGCGGTGATTGGACATAAAGGATTTTTCTGCCATTGGTTTTAAAAATAATTTTGAATTATTACTTTACAATCCTTTTGTCTCCTAGGTCTCAAGTTTGAAGTTTCTTCTCTAAAGGCAAGCTAAAGCAACTGCGACGGTTTCCACAGCTCTTCCTTAGCCATGGAAATATCTATATTCTATATAGAAAGTTATTTTCTTTTTATTAATTAATATTATTTTAATTATTATTCTTCTTCCCTTTGAATTCGGTGCACTCTTGGAATCGAATTAAGAAGAAGGGAAGGAGAAAGACCTTAGAAATCAATGCCATCTCTTGAGTGATTGATCTTACGTATTCAGTATTCAACTAAATCAAGACAGACGAGGCTATAGTCTCTGTTTGTCCAATCCCATCGTAAGCTTCGTCTCTCTATTAAGCCGGAGTTAATTTTGAATTATTTAATCTTTTATCTCATATCAGCCGATTTGAAAACAAGTCTCCAAATACCTTCACTGGGGTTTTAAATTATCAGATACAAACTTGCACTTCAAAGACCATGTCAGTAGTCTCTAAAGCAGGACAGTATAAAGTAAAGAAAAGAGAGAAGGAGAAGGTTTAGCAGCACTAATGATGGCAGAGGAAAGTGAAATGGTTGGAAATTGAAACATATTTCTTTTTTTTTCTTTTTTTTATGAAGGAAAAAAGGCAAACTCTGATTTTTAGCTCGTATTTTGAGTCTTTTCTTGCAAATGTGGCTCATTCATAAAGAGCATCTTTGGAGATACTTATGACTGTAATGGGAGTTGGATGCAGAGATTAATCGTAATATTTCTCCTTTCCATGGTTGTAGCTTGTGGAATATAAAACCCTAAACTTTCGATCAAATTGGGGAAGATCAGTTGATTTGGGGGTTTTTACATAGAAGGGCTAAGTTTCCCTTCCTCAAGGGTAAACTTGCCATTTATGAAATACCAACCACACCACGTCATCGCTTTTTTTTTTTATTGATAAGTAATTTGTATGTATTGAAAAGGAAAAAAGAATGTACAAGAAAAGGTAGCCTTTATCTCCATTTTTGTACTGACCTAAAGAATGGAGAAGAAGCCCTTAGAAAACAAAGCAGGACAGGCCCTACATTACAGAGAAGAAGGCAAGGATAAAATAAGATATATTACAATCTGTAGAAAATCTTAAAAGCTAAATCCTCTATCACTAAATTATTCAGCTCTTTAGGGAAATCATGGGGCTAAATAATATTCTCAACCTGAGATATAGCCATAGATGCCAGGTAATCCGCAGGCTTATTAACCTCCCTCCATACATGCTTGAATTCTTTTCTGGACAGAGTACTAGAAGTGTGAAGAATCATGCTTTTAATAGCTCTAGTCTCCCATGACCCTCAATTTCTCCCTTTAACATATCTACAACCAATTTGGATTTTGACCGAATAGAAATCTCCATCATGTTGTTTTCTATGCAAGTAAAAATTCCTCTAAGGATAGCCAAGAGGTCAACCATAAAATGTTAGTCTTCTCCCCAAGGCCAGTACAAGACAATAAAGGGGTCCCTTTCCAATCCCGGACTAATCCTCCATAAGAAGCTCGAACTCATGAGAGGGATCCATCACAATGTAATGCTACCATCATATTACTTGGAGGCATAAACCAAAAGCATGCTTTTGAGATCACAACCTTCCAACTAACATGAATGCCCCACTTAGACATGAGGAATTGATTTCTAGGATTACATTTAGCAATAAAGTTCACCCTAAAGCACTTAACTTTGACATCTGAGACAATTGCTTTAATAATTTGAGGCTTGCTCCTATTTTTAGATTTAAAAATACTGAAGTTTCTCTCTTGTCATAAGTGTTGCACTGTGGCACAGAAAGCTAACTTCCCAATTGCTCTCAAAGGATCCACATCATGAAATTCATGTTTGATCCATGTGGCAATATCAAGAATGCTTACAGGGCTCCTCCCCCTTTGATTGCAAAGAGCAGCCACATCTCCCCATAAAACATAAGTAAAGGGGCATTCAAAGAATACGTGATTTATGGTTTCCATACCTACCCAACAAAAAACACATTGAGGATTAACATTAATCCTTCTCTTGATGAGTTGATCCTTTATTGGAAGAGCATCAACTAAACAACTCCACGTTGTGAAGGAATGCCTTGGAATGTTGCCTTCAAACCAAACCGATTTCTTCCAAAATTATCTTCCTCTCTTTCCTTCTAGCAATCTCCCATGCTAATTTGGTTGTAAAGACTCCCATTGCATCTCCTTTCCACACCACTATGCCCTATTCAGCATAGTGAGGTTTAGGGATAGATTGAAGACCTCCCCAAGTTTCCATGAGTTGTAATGTTGTAGCCAGAGTACAAAGCCATGCTCCATCTTTTAAGATTTCATCAATTGTAGCAAGATGAGATAATCCAGCATCATACCTTATCCTGTCTCCAAATATTTTAATGAGAATACCCTTTGGATGCCAATTATCCAACCATAGCTTAGTGGATATTCCATTGCCAACAATATGCATGATAAAATATTCCATTTTATCCCTATACTTCAGAATCTTCCTCCATACCCAAGAAGCATCACTAGTAGCCTTCACAGACCAAATAGTATCGTTCTCCATGTACCTCTTATAAATCCACTTCAGCCATATGCTCTTTTTATGAGAAGCAATACACCATATTTGTTTCATAATACCAGCAACATTCATCTCCTTGACACGCTTTAATCCTAATCCCCCTTCCTCCTTTGGTTTGCATATAGCATCCCAAGAGATAAAATGTATCTTCTTCTCCAAAGATGGACCAGACCATAAAAATTTTGAAATATATGGATTCCACCTTAGATATAAGATTACCTAGAAGGGAAAATATTCCTGACCAATATATATAGCATCCTTGGAGTACTTATGAGATCTATTGTAACTTCTAGCATAAGAGAGAAAGCTAGATTTCCATCTTTCAAGCTTCTTCCAGATCAGGTCAAGAATAGGGTTGCAATCTCCAAGAGTAAGCTTTCCTGCAACAAGGGGGACCCCAAGGTACCTTATTGGTAACTTGGTTTCCTTAAAACCCGTTAATTCCAAGAGTTGCATACTACTATTTTGAGTAAGGCCCCCTAAAATAATAGAGGATTTAGCCCTATTGATATGCAACCCAGAGAAGAAAGCAAACTCATCTAGAGCCCCCAAACTAGCTGTGACTGAGTCACTTACAACCTTTACAAAGATCATTAGATCATCTGCAAAAATAAGATGGGACAACTGAACAACATTGCATCTAGGAAGAAGAGTGATATTCCCATCCACTTCAAACTTCTTTATAACTCCAGTGAATCCCTCCATTGCCATGGTAAATCGATAAGGTGAAAGAGGATCCCCATGTCTAATTTTCCTTCCTTCCATGAAATATCATGTTGGACTCTCATTAATCATCACAAAAAAAGTAGGGGAAATGACACAAGCTTAATCGAACTCATGGACATTGGGATATCCCATTCTTCTCATAATCTCCAAAAGGAATTTCCTACTCAGTGAGTCATAAGCTGTGTAGATCAATTTTCAATACTATTGTAGGGTGAGCTCTTTTTTGTTCAATGCCTCTGACAATATCATGACAAATGAGAATATTATTTGCAATTGATCTTCTTTTAATGAAGGCTGAATGGTTTTCACTAACAAGTTCACCAATCATACCTTGCAGTCTGTTGGAGATTATTTTTGTAATAATCCTATAAATGGGATAATAGGCCTAAAACATGCAAAGGAGGCAATCGCACTTGTCTTAGGGATGAGGCTGATAAAAGTGGCATTGCTGGAAGAGGGCATCATTGAATTTTTTAAGAACCACTTGACAGCCAATGTTAAATCCTCCCCTACTATATCCCAAGAATGCTTAGAAAAACTAGCACCAAAGCCATCCGGACGAGGGGCCTTAGAATTTTTCATTGCAAAGACAACTTTCATTATCTCTTCATTTATTTTCAAACATCTCCTGTTGTTCAGATGTGAGAGTACCCCGAAGAGGAAGATCATTAGGACAAAAAAACCCACATCCACTTGATCAGCACCAAAAAGATAATGATAAAATTTTACAGGCTCCTTTATCAGACAAGGATCATCCACTACTATCCCATCTCTCCTCTCAACCTCTAAAATATTGTTTATATGTTATCTTCCTCTCATTGCCTTGTGGAAATATTTATTATTCCTTTCACCCAGTTGCATGCACTTTACTCTGGACTTTTCTTTGAAAAAGCTTTCTCCACCTTCAAAGCCTCCCATAATTTATTTTTTGCATCTTTTTCTTGATTTACCAAGTTGTCATCTCCATGATTAGTAGATAATTGAGCTTGGATACCATGTAATAAAACCTCCGCCTCCTTAACAGCCTTGAAAACATCCCCAAACTGCTATTTATTCCATCCTTTTAATTCCCCCTTGACATTTCGCAACTTTGCTACAAACATAAGCATAGGATTCAAATGATTTTTCACAGGAAAATTCCAGCCCCTCTTTACAATTTCATTAAAATCCTTATGCTCAATCCAAGTCTCAAAGAACTTCAAAGGTTTAGGGCCAAAATTTCTCTCCTCCAAGATATTCAAGAGACTTGGACAATGATTTGAAATTCCAGGACTCAAGAAGGTAGCTTCTGAGAACTTAAAATGATCACTTAACGTGTAGTCATCACTTAATGTTCTTTATCTAACGGAATGGATTTAAGTGTAATTTCATTCACAAAATAGGGGACGTACTAGATATTTTTGAAAATTTAGGGTGATATCTCATATAAGGTTTCAAATTAGGGGTGGTGCAAGTAATTTTCCTTTTATAAATGATTGTATGTGTAATATCAACCAATTAGCATATATACTTAAGATATAGAAGACTAAAAAGATGTGGTTCAAATTAAAGTAGTTCAAGTATGCACTGTAATCAAAACCTGATCAATGTTCTCATTTAGCCCACAACTCAACTCATTCCATCATCTATGCAAAACAAGGAATAATACTTTAAACAAAACAAAACATCCACAAAAGCATAACAATAATTACACCACCATAATTCAACTAAATCAATAAAACTGTCTGGGGGTTGACTGATTGAGTAACTTGAGTCTTATTCAATAAAACTAGCACTTCAAAATAACAAATTTCCAACGATGCAATCATCCACATTAGAAGTAGTAAGAAAGTAAAGGAAAGTTCTCGTTGTAGTAACCTAAGGGAGCAAATAGCAAATTTACATGCACTAAATTTCAAATTGGCCCACAATAAGTCACAAGTATTCTTCAACAAACTCACCCACTCCATGGAAAATTTAAAGCTCAACATAATCAAAACTAGAACATAATAACAAAATGAGTTTTGCTTAGCAAGGAACAAGCGAGAACCCAATGGCTTAGCAAGGAACAAAATGAGTTTTGCGCAGCATACTTGCTCGAAGTTGGGGCTTGCAGCTGTGGCCAACCCGTCGGAGGTGCTAGAGCCTTGGAGGATGTAGAAGTAGATGGTCTCTCCGTCTCAATGGCTTTTGAGACTCTGCTTCTTAATCTCTGAAACTTTCACCCGAGTCCTTGACTTAGTAGATGGAAGATGGGAAGAAGAACCAAAGAATTTGATTTGGATTTGGAAACCCTATTTCCAATCATAATAGGGATTTTTTTAATAGTAAAAGGGTTTTTTAAATTATCCAAATTATGCGTTTATAATTCAGTTCACTGTTCACATGGATTATTCATGATTTTTTGAAGCATTTGAAATATCAGCGATTTTTTTGATTTATTTTAGTCAGATTCGAACATAATTATTCATATTATTCTCCAATAATTCGCATAATTAAATAACTAGGCACCAAAGGGGGACCATCGACCGGTGGTACTTAATGAACCCATAATCCATAAATTATATAAGGATCTTTTAAGATTTAGATGGACTTTTCCTATGATTAATTAACAACCTAAATTTACCTAATTGGCTAGGTCAGAAATCAAGACTCACGGTGAGGCTAAGTGGTGAAGTGATTTTGATCGATAGATTTATTTTTACTAAAAAAGGTGAGTGGGTGATTATTTAATTTATGGAATGCTTTTATCTTCAATTATGTCTAAATGAGCATGATTCTTTGCTTCTTTATGTAAATGTTACATAGCTATATTGTCCATCAATATATGTGAGATTGGTTGAGGTGATTGGTTGGTGTTAGTGATGTTGAGTGTGGAATACGATGTGGTCGAGGGAGGATTTCACGTAGTAACATGTGGTTAGGAATAATAGACCCAATGCTATAACCCCTTGCCAACATGGGGCAAGGTGTTGGATAACCCATAGTGGTAGGTCCGGTGAACCTTTTCGAAATACCACTTCCACGATACCATATAATTGTTATCGGATATATACAGAGCTCGAGTGACCAATGTGTGAGTTCTAGGTCCGTTGCGTAAAGAAGGGGATATTAGGGGTTTGTTGCGAGACTGAAGGACACATTTTGGGACTGTAGGCTTCTAACTGTAATTAGATTTGTATTGTTGTGATCTATGGCCCATTCCAGGATCAGGGATACTACTTAATGCATTGCAGTTGTCACACCCCACTCCCGGCAGACCCAACTTACCATCAGGAATACCGGCAGTGTGAGTAAGACACATACCAGTCTTACCAATCTACTAGGACCTCTGATAGTAGTACCATAACTTTTTCACAATCTCACAACACAAAATAACATAAATAGTGGAATCAAAGTATAGTAGCGGAATTATAAATAAAATGGGGAAACATCTAGTGGTAATATAATAGCAATAACCGAGTTATTCTGTTACATTCATCCATGATATTTATGTAATCTTAAGAAAATATACAACCCACAACTATATCCAAAAGTGTCGAAAGATGATGTACAATCTCACGGTGCGGCGTAAGCATAGTGATCGCAAGCATAGTCCTGATCGTGCTCCTCCGCTTCTGGCATCCACCAGTCGCTCACACCATACTCTGACCGAGAAGATACTGGGTCATCCGCCATTGGCACCACAGTACCTGCATCATCATCTAAAAAGGGGTATATATGTGGAGTGAGCTTTCCAACTTGCTCAGTGAGGGGTGGGGCAAGCACATCCAAGCAAGATAATAGCAGTAATAATTTATGATGCATGATTGCAAAAATTACACACATAGTCCATGATGCTTGTGATGCAGTTCATTTGTTTATTATCCACCTAACAATACAAACTAAGTCTAGTAAATGCTACTACGACACATTAGGCTGTATCACTCGTCTCAAAAACAACATCGACTACGCAGCAATACAAACCCTAGCAGTGATTAGAAGCCTATTGGACCCCGTATACGTCTATGGGTCACCCAACAAACCCCTGATAACCCCCTCATGGCAGTCACGACACCGGTAACACATCAGCCGCACTAGACATGTTCCCGCGTCTAGCACAATCACATCGTACCGTGGGAGTGGCACTTTGAAAAGGCTCATCAAACATGCCACAATGGGTTACTCAACACTTCAACCCCTGTTGGTAAGGGTGCGTAGCATAGGGAGTGATACCTAACCACATATATACTATATGTCTTCATAATGATACTGTCAGTATGGATTACACGATACCAAAGAGACCTCGACCACAAAGTGTAATCCATCTCCAAATACAGTCCCAGGTACACGATACCAGAGAGACCTTGGCTACAAAGTGTAACCTGAAACCATTTACCTAATCTAACTTGCAAATAACAATCGAGTATGGACTACGCAACACCAGCAAGACCTCGGCCACGAAGCATATCAATTTCCAAATGTAGTCGTAGGGTACACAATACAAGCGAGACCTTGGCCACAAAGTGTAATTCGCGACTACAACTAACTCTAATGCACATAATCAATGCATGAATGAAACATGCATACGGTAATCATGGCACCGGTACCACATCAGCCATGTCGGATTCTGTCTCACACACACACCCATCCAAACACTTGGAGATCACGGTACCGGTACCACGTCGGCCACACTGGATCCCGTCATACATTTCCATACAATTCATATCATGATCGTAAAATGACAATTTCAATTAAACATATAATTCTAAGCATGTGAGCAATTAAATAATTAATAAACATTTTAAAAAATAAACATAGTCCATCCCTCACCTTGTTGATCTTTATTTGGTTTAGGGTTCAAGTAAGGCCACCGATCAATCAAATCAATTCCGACTTCAGGGCATGTGCATGTCACTGTCCTAGACACAAATGGAATCGTATATCAGTATGAATCAGAAACATCAGGAGGGACCCACACAAGTCACCCCCAAAGTGTACAGACACTGTCTCCCAATGACAGCAATGTCACCAGAAACAACCAGCGGAAACAAGGCATTTCAACCAGAAATATCAGACCTGTTTCCAATGGAGGTGACAGAGAGCACATAAGGCTCCATTTCCCCTGAAAATATGCCATCGAAAATAGACCCAGTGGATCCGGTGGACTATTTTCGGGGGAGATACAGGGTAGGCCAACAATTTGGGGCTTTCTGGCTCTGGCCGGATTGCTGGGATTTGTTCCTTGGAGTTTGTAGGGGACGTTCCTAGCATCATTCTAAGCCAAGAAAATCCCAATTCCATTGAGCCATTTGAGAGACACATTGATTGAATGATCAAAACCCTAGTTGGTCTTTTGACATTACATGTTGCCAGAGCCCACCGGGCTTGGTTCAAGCTCAGCAACAACACTAGGAGGGTAGAACATCCATCCTACAACCTTAACATGGTGTGTACACCAAGATTCTATCCATACCTAGCTTTGTCTAGGTCAAAATGAAGAGAGAGAGAGTGGCATAGGAGGTTGTACTTATCTCCGGCAATGATTCCGGCAACAAGGTAGCAGCTGACACCAAGGTAGGCCTCCAACCCTCTTCTTCTTCCTTTTCTTCTTCCTACCTCTCCTCTTTCTCTCCTCTCCTATGTTGGGCACGAGGGAAATGAGGAAATGAATCCTCATTTCCCAACTTATAACTTATGTTAGGCCTTAAGGTTCGTTTGGTTTGGACCCCTTTTGAACCAATCGGGTTAAAATGAGTTTTGGGGCACGAGGACCCGCACATTTAGGTCCATAAAGTGTTCACATCAAGAAGGAAGGTGTGGAGGATGATTTGGGATCATCCAGAACCATTTACAATGTGAGTGGCGGGACCCACGGGCATTGGAACCTCGACAGAAGCTTGTGAACCCACCAAAAATAGGCACCAGATTCATGCCCAGGCTACTTCTGGTGGCTTGTTTCTGGTGGTCAAGGTTGTCTTGACAACTTGCTGTCCCATGGTTGGTCTCGCATGGGTGGTTGCCCTAGGACATGCCCAAGGCTTTTCGACAGTTATGATGCGTGCTGGAAATCAAGTGTGGGGAGTTGGGTCACTTACAGTCTGGGATCGAAAGGTATGAATCCCCTCCAGTTAGATAGGCATGCAATGCTTGAACATGTGGGGTCATCTCTACCCCTTCGGTAATGTGCAGCAACGAGCCAAAACCTGGTTGTACTTCCGATCTCCAATCTGAGGCCTGTCACAACAGTTCAAATTAGATCGGATTAGGGTACGGGTGTAACATTCCCCCCCACCTTATAAGAATTTCATCCTCGAAATTGAATGTTTTTTTTTATGGTAAATCAAATAATCCAGGATACTGCTTCATCATTTCATCTTCTCGCTCCCAGGATGCTTCCTGTTTGGGGTGGTTCATCTATTTCACCTTGACGAAGGAAACGGTGTGGTTGCAAAGAACATGGTCCTTCTGATCAACAATCTTATCAGATACTCCACATAGGCAAATTCCTCATGCAACTCATGAGATATATAAGTCAAGATGTGAATCGAGTCAGAAATGTACTTCCTCAACATAGATACATGGAAGACATCATGTGTACCTTCCAACTCTGGTGGTAAGGCTATCCGGTAAGCTACTAGTCTGATCCTCTCTAGTACATAATATGGTCCCATAAACCTTGGACTAAGCTTTCCCTTCTTGTGAAATCGCATCACCCATTTAACTGGGGAGATCCGTAAGAAGACCTTGTCTCCAACACCAAACTCCAGATGTTTCCTCCTAACATTTGCGTAGCTTTTCTGCCTGGACTGAGCTGCCTTCATCCTTTCTCTGATCACATTCACCTTCTTATTTGTAGCCTATATCAAGTCTGGACCCAAAATATGCCACTCACCAACCTCATCCCAATAGAGTGGAGTCCAGCACTTCCTGCCATACTGTGCCTCGAATGGGGACATTCCGATGGTGGCCTAATAACTGTTGTTGTAGGAGAACTCAATAAGGAAAATATGCTCATCCCAACTATAAGTCATATCCAAGGCACATGCTCGGAGTAGGTCCTCCAATGTCTGAATAATCCTCTCCGATTGACCATCAGACTAAGGGTGAAAGGAAGTGCTGAAAGCCAACTGTGTGCCCATGGCCTTCTGCACACAGGTCCAGAACTTGGAAGTGAACCTGGGATCTCGATCAGAGATGATACTAATGGTACACCATGCAACCTGATGATGTTATTGACATATAACTTGGCTAACTTGTTCATAAAAAAATGTGATCTTGATTGGGATAAAGTGAGCTGCCTGAGTCAAGGGTCCATAACTACCCAAATGGCATCTATACCCTTCTATGTACGGGGTAGGCCTGTGACGAAGTCTATAGTAATATTCTCCCATTTCCACTCTGGAATAGATAAGGACTATAATAACCCATGAGGCCTCTGCCTCTTAGCCTTGACTTGCTGGCATGTGAGGCATCTGGACACATGTGTGGCCACATCATTCTTCATTCCTTTCCACCAGTAGGAGCCTTTGAGGTCCTTGTACATTTTAGTGCTGTTGGGGTGAATGGAGTACAGAGAGCTATGTGCCTCTCTCAAAACTGTGTCTCTCAAATCACCATCACTGGGCACACATAACCTTCCTTTGAACTTGAGAATCCCGCTTGCAGTCACAGAGAAATTTGAGTCCTTTTGGGTTCCTTCCTGGCATTCTGCTATCAACTTTTGTAACTTTGCATCAGTAACCTAAGCTACAGTGATCCTATCCACCAGACTAGATTGTACCACCAATACCGATAGTGACACGGTGACACCCTCTACTAATACCTCCAAGTCTAGTTTCTTGGCCTCTTCTAAGAGATACTCATTGGTGGTCAATGATGCAAGAGTCAGTGACTGGCATTTCTGACTAAGTGCATCAGCTACCACAATGGCCTTTCCTGAGTGGCAGTGGATAGTACAATCATAATCCTTCATCAGCTCTAACCAACGCCTCTGTCTCATGTTGAGTTCCTTTTGGGTGAAGAAGTACTGGAGGCTTTTATGGTCACTGAAGATCTCACTCTTCTCACCATACAGGTAGTGTCTCCAGATTTTCAATGAAAAAATCACTGCTGTCAACTCCAAATCGTGGGTTGGGTAGTTCTTCTCATAATCCTTCAACTGATGAGATGCATAAGCAATGACTTTCCCATGCTGCATCAATATACAACCCAATCCCAGTTTGGAGGCATCACTATAAAAAACCATACCACCTGTACCAGTCAGAATAGTCAAAACTGGAGTTGATACCAACTTTTGCCTTAGCTCCTTGAAGCTATTCTCACAAGCATCAAACCACTCAAATTTTACACCCTTTTGTGTGAGTCGGATCATCGGAGTAGCAATGCGAGAGAAGTTCTCGATAAACCTCCTATAGTATCTGGCCAATCCCAAAAAACTACGTATGTCTGCAACAGTCTTGGGAGTCTCCCATTCTAGAATTACCTTCACTTTTCCTGGGTCAACCTCTATACCCTTGGCTGAAACAATGTGGCGTAGGAATGCCACTTGTGACAACCAAAACTCGCACTTGCTGAATTTGGCATAGAGTTGCTTCTCTCAGTCATTGTAATACTAATCTCAGGTGAACAACATGTTCCTCTGCACTCTTGGAGTAGACAAAAATGTCATCAATGAATACTATCACAAACTTATCTAAGACATCCTGGAGTACCCGATTCATCAAATCCATAAATGCAGCCGTTGCATTGGTCAACTCGACTTGCATCACCAAGAATTTATAATGTCCATACCTTGATTTAGAGGCTGTCTTACTGACATCACCATCCTTGATCTTGAACTGGTGGTAGCCCGTTCTAAGGTCGATCTTGGAGAACACCTTGGCACCCTATAACTTATCAAATAAATCATCTATCCTTGGCAAAGGATACCGATTCTTGATGTTTAGCTTATTAAGCTCCTGGTAGTCGATGCACAATTTCATACTTGCACTGGAGTTGGATTGACATAAGGCACTTAGAAAGGTTTGCTGCCTCCCCTAAAATCAGTAGATCCCATTGGCCTCTTTCCCGTTCCTTGCTGAGCCGTGTAGTTATCCCTATGCTGGTCTTCAATAGACTTGGCCACTTGGACCACCTCAACATAGATTTGCAGTTTCAACCCCACAATAGTTGACCCAATACCTGGCCTCAACCCTTTCTCAAACTTCTTCGCCTTGTCTCTATCACCTCTAAGATGCTCAGGAGAAAAATGGAATAGCTCCTCGAAGCATTGCTGATACTCCAGCACAGACCGGGAACCTTAAACCAACTGAGAGAACTCACTCTCTCTGTTCTGAAAAATGTCTGGAAAATAGTTCTCAAAGAAGGCCCCTTTGAAGTCTACCCAAGTAGGGTTCGGGTTACTAGCTCTTAGAATAGGCTCGGTGGCACTCCACCAATCATCTGCTTCATTCTGTAACTTATAGCCTGCATACAAAATTTTTTGCTCATCAGTGCAGCCCATCAGTCTAAAAACCTTCTCCATTCCACCAATCCATCTTGATGGATACAATGGACCTTACCCCACCTTGGAGAAACGTCGGGACATGGGCTTGAGCTTGTTCCGGCATCGGGTCTTGCACATGCCTATGCACTTGTGCCCCACTAGATGTTTGAAGGGTAGCCTATACAGCGGGTATTGGAACGGGTGCTGGTGGAGTAGGAGGTGCGGGTGATGCATTGTAGGCTTCCATTGCTGCTTGGATTCTATTATCGATCCCGACCATAAACTAGTTTTGCCTTTCTTCCACTTCTCGCATCATGTTATTCATGGTGGATGCCACATCCTGGGCCGTAAGTATAGGCGGAGCCGAAGGTGTATTGTGGGATCTACCCCAATTTCCTATAGGGGAAGTGAAAGGCAACGGGTGTGATTGGGATTGGGATCGGGTGTTTCGGCATGACATGATTCCTGTGAAGGAATCCGATTAGTACACATGCATAAACAAGGTTGCATGTAATTGGAACACATGCATGCATAGTGAGTCCCATACACATACGACAGTCGAAATTAGGATTAGGGCATGCATAAGTGGGGTTTTCACATACTAGGATCTGATCACGCACACATCCCAAAGAGGCACACCATCAATGGAACCAAATAAAAACTTGGGTTTGAAAAATAGCATGATTTATTTTTCAAATGAGTCCATAGGAAACAGGGAGTCAAACCATTGGAAATATGGTTTAACCCACCGAAAATATTAGTGGTATTTTCGATGGACAAAGTAGAGGCCAAAATCTGACTTTTCCCTTCACCGAAAACAGACACCGGAAGCATGCCCAGTGTTTCTGGTGGGCTGTTTCAGGTGGCACTAAACTGGCCATAAATAGGCTCGGGTCTTGGCTTATTCACACAAAACCCTATTTACTCTTGTGAGAAAGGTGTGGAAATGGCCAAGGAGTTTTTTGCTATCCATTCCCTACCTTCCTTGAGCTATTTTGCGATTGATCGGCGTCGCATTCGTATCCAAGGTATGTTTTCTCTCTTTATAACCTAGTTTTTATGATTTTCTTCCCTGTGAGTTTTGCATGCAGCCATTTAACTAGGTTTTCCATTCCAAATCCTTAGGAATCATCTTACAACGATGTCTGGACACCGTGTACGTACCCGACGTGCTCTTATATAAGAGGAGCAAGATGTCGTTGAGGCGTTTAACCCCATTCTGTTCCGCTCTATGGTTGAGCAAGACCGTTGGGAATTCTTTGAGCGTCATAATGTAGACCTAAGAGTCTATGTGTGGACCAATGACTTCCACACATTCTGTCTTCATCAACGGTTTGAGGAGATCGAGTGGTACCGCATCCTGAAACCCAACCGATACTACTACCCCACCCTAGTTAGGCTATTCTACTTCAACATGGAATGCGTGAACCGAGGTACCGAAGAGATACGGATCACCTCCTATGTGAACAGGGTGGAGATCTCTTTTGACATGGGGCAGCTAGCAAATATTTTGATGATCAGTAATGCAGGGGATCTAGTGTACTGTCCACCTCGAACTCTGACATAAGAATTTCAGAGTCCCGACACCTTCCAGGAGATCAATGACATGCTGACTAAGGAAGCCAAGGGATGAAATCGTTCAGTCAACTATTTTGCTACTCCAAAGGTTGTCTGCCGTGCGATTCAGCTGAATGTCCTCCCCACCTGTGGACATTATAGTGAGGTATCCACCCCGCAAGCCTATGTGACATATTACGTGTACATAGGGGCATAGATACGTCCGCCTTACCTCCTGATGTGGACCATGGTAACTCGGTCTGAAGGGTAGGATCATCGAGTAGGGAACCGATGCTACGGGAGGATATTGACTGACATCTTCTGCCACTTTGGGGTGGACTTAGATGGTGAGGCACGCTTGGATGAAGAGGTCATATACTTCAACCAAGATTCTCTGAGGAAGTTGACCATATATATACAAGAGGTGACTCCTACTCCAAGAGAAGGTCAGCAGCCTACGGAGGTAGAGGGTGGCAGTGCCAGTGATGTTGGTGGTGCAGGAGGTGAAGCTGCTGGGGCTGGTGGGGTTCCACCACCTGATCCCTAGGCTATGGGTTCTATGGCGACTTCTACATTTCAGAGCACTAGGGGCGCAAGGCCTTACAATCTCAATGATGTTATGGCCCATCTGGATACCACTATGTCACTGATGAGGAGCATGGACAACCGCCTCAAGAGCATGGACAGGACTTATTGTCTTATGGACAATAGAGTGGCCTCCCTAGAGGCATAGATGCAGGCGATGGTCTTCCACATGGGTATCCTGGTGCCCCCTCTAGGAATGCATGGTCCAAACCAAGCTCAGGGCCGAGGATAGAACCAGTAGCAGCAGTAGCAAGAGTAGTGGCATATTCGCCACTGTAGTTTTTAGGATTTCTCTTTTTATGTATTTATTTAAGTTTGATGTTTTTAGGTCTAGTTGAACTTATACATTATGTCATTTGCTTCAGTTGTTTAATTTTCTAAACTTAGGCTAGTTAGGATTTTCTGCTTTCAGTACTTTATGTTTCTTATGAAGGTGTAAGTTGTGTATTCAAATTCTCTATTATAATAAAACGACTTTAACACCTATACTAATTATGCAAATTTTTATTATTGTTATCTTGAGATTTTTATTTAATCCTAATTTCTCCAAAATCATGGTTTGGCTGCGATTGTGAGTTTAGGCAGAGCATCGCGCTCTGATACCATAACTGTCACACCCCACTCCCATTAGAACCAACAATCAAGAACACCGAAGGTGTGAGTAAGACACATACCTATCATACCAATCTATCAGGATCTCTGATAGCAGTACCTTAACTTTTTCACAATCTCACAACACAAACCAATATAAGCAGCGAAATCAGAGTATAGTAGTGAAATTATAAATAAAATGGAGAAACATTTAATGGTAATATAATAGCAATAACCGAATTATTTTGTTACATTCATCCATGACATATAATATAATCTCAAGAAAATATACAATCCACAACTATATCAAAAAGTATCGAAAGACGATGTACAATCTCACAGTGCGACGTAAGCACAATGGTCGCAAGCACAGTCCTGATCATGCTCCTTCGCTTGTGGCATCCACCAGTCGCTTACACGATACTCTGACCCTGAAGATATTGGGTCACCCGCCATTGGCACCACAATACCTGCATCATCATCTAAAAAAGAGTGTATACGTGGGGTGAGCTTTCCAACTCACTCAGTGAGGGGTGGGGCAAGCACATCCAAGCAAGATATTAGCAGTAATAATTTATGATGCATGATTGTGGAAATTAAACACATAGTCCATGATGCTCGTGATGCAGTTCATTTGTTTATTATCCACCTAACAATACAAACTAAGTCTGGTAAATGCTACTATGGCGCATTAGGCTGTATCCCTCGTTACGAAAACGACATCGACTATGCAGTGATACAAACCCTAGCCGTGATTAGAAGCCTGCCGATCCCCGTATGAGTCCATGGGTCACCTAGCAAACCCCTGATAACCCCCTCTTGGCAGTCACGGCACCGGTAACACATCGGCCATGCCGGACAGGTTCCCGCCTCTGGCAACAATCACATCGTATTACAGAAGTGGCACTTTGGAAAGGCTCATCAAACATACCACAGTGGGTTATCCAACACCTCAACCCCTGTTGGCAAGGGTGCGTAGTATAGGGAGTGATACTTAACCACATATATACTACATGCCTTCATAATGATATAGTTTGTATGGATTATATAATACCAAAGAGACCTCGACCACAAAGTGTAATCCATCTCCAAATACAGTCCCAGGTACACGATACCAGAGAGACCTTGGCTACAAAGTGTAACCTGAAACCATTTACCTAATCTAGCTTGCAAATAACAGTCGAGTATGGACTACGCAACACCAGCAAGACCTTGGCCACGAAGCATATCAATTTCCAAATGTAGTCGTAGAGTACACAATACAAGTGAGACCTTGGCCACAAAGTATAATTTGCGACTACAACTAACTCTAATGCACATAATCAATGCATGAATGCAACATGCATACGGTAATCATGGCACCGGTATGACCTCGGCCACGTCGGATTCTGTCTCACACACACACACCCATCTAAACACATGGAGATCACGGTACCGGTACCACCTTGGCCACACCGGATCCCGTCATATATTTTCATACAATTCATATCATGATCGTAAAATGACAATTTCAATTAAACATAATTCTAAGCATGTGAGCAATTAAATAATTAATAAACATTTTAAAAAATAAACACAGTCCATCCCTCACCTTGTTGATCTTTGTTTAGTTTAGGGTTCAAGTAAGGCCACCGATCAATCAAATCAATTCTGACTTCGCGGCACGTGCGCGTCATTGTCCTAGACACAAATGTAATCATGCATCAGTATGCATCAGAAAGATAGGAGGGACCCACACAAGTCACCCCCAAAGTGTACATACGCTATCTCCCAATGACAATAATGTCACTGGAAACAGAGCATTTCCACGAAAATATTAGAACTATTTCTGGTGGAGGTGATAGAGAGCACATAAGGCACTATGTCCATTAGAAATATGCCACCGAAAACAAACCTAGTGGATCTGGTGGGCTATTTTCGGAGGAGGTACAAGGCAGTCCAATAATTTGGGGCTTTCTGGCTCAGGCCCAATTGCCAGGATTTGTTCCTTGGAATTTGTAGGGGATGTTCCTAGCATCATTATAAGCTAAGAAAATCCCAATTCCACTAAGCAGTTTGGGAGATACGTCGATCGAAACCCTAGTTGGTCTTTTGGCATTATATGTTGCCAGAGTTCACCGGGCTTGGTTTGAGCTTGGCAATAACATCGGGAGGGTAGAACACCCATCCTACAACCTTAACATGGTGTGTACACCAAGATTCTATCCATACCTAGCTTTTTCTAGGTCAAAATGAAGAGAGAGAGTGGCATGGGAGGTTGTACTTACCTCGGCAATGATTCTGGCAACAAGACGGCAGCCGACACCAAGGTAGGCTTCCAACCCTCTTCTTCTTCGCTTCCTCTCCTCTTTCTCTCCTCTCCTACATTGGGCACAAGGAAAATGAGGAAATGAATCCTTATTTCCCAACTTATAACTTAAGTTGGGCCTTAGGGTCCGTTTGGTTTGGACCCCTTTTGAACCAATAGGGTTAAAATGAGTTTTGGGGTACAAAGACCCACACATTTATGTCCATAAGGTGTTCACATCAAGTGGAAGGTGTGGAGGATGATTTGGGATCATTCAGAACCATTTATGATGCGAGTGGCAAGACCCACGGGCATCGGAACCTCGACAGCAGCCTGTGGAACCCCTGAAAACAAGCACCGGATTCATGCCCAGGCTGCTTTCGGTGGCTTGTTTCTGTCTTAACAACTTGCTATCCCATGGTTGGTCTCGCACGGGTGGTTGCCCTCGGACATGCCCAAGGCTTTTCGGCAGTTATGATGCGTGCCAAAAATCAAGTGTGGAAAGTTGGGTCACTTACTGTCTGGGATCAGAAGGTATGAATCCCCTCCAATTAGATAGGCATGCAATGCAAGAACATGTGGGGTCATCTCTACCCCTTTGGCAATGTGTAGTCGTGAGCCAAAACACGATCGTACTTCTGATCTCCGATCTGAGGCCTGTCACAATAGTTCAAATTAGACCGGATTAGGGCACGGGTGTAACAGCAGTAGCACTTATATCTTTAAACTTAATTTTGTTGTATAGATTATCAAATAAAATGTACTCCATGCACCACATTTTTATTTATTGAGAATGGGTTAAGCACTATTTTCATTTTTTTTATTATGTATACTTACATGCTGCCCACCCCTCATTGGCTTAGTGAAGCTTATCCCACATTGTTGTTTTCTTTTAGATGTTGATACATGCAGCTTGATGGGGGTACATGTGAGATGTCTACACCAATAGCTGATGACTGGTGGATTCCAGAGGTTGAGGAGCATAATCCCAACTTCACCTGTGATGACTGTGCTTATGGTGCACCTTGACAAGGACAATATGGTACTTCAGCTGTTTTTTTGTTTTTTATTTTTTTATTTTGTTATATATATATGTAATATGGTATATGATATCATTAAGATCACAAGTATACAAATTTGTAAGTATAGTTATATTTTATTCCATTACTCCATAATTTAATAATCTTGTTATTAATTGTGAATGTCAAAGTACTACATTATGATCCTGGATGGTTGGTTAGGACATCAGTATGTGTCTTAGTCACTTGCCAGTGCCTTAGTAAATGTGGGTTGTGATAAATCCTAGCCATGTCCTAACTAAAAGCATAGTTTTCACAGTTAAAGTGATCACAAAGATCTGTAGAAAAGCTACATTGATACCAGGTAGATTTTCACCCAAAAGCCTGATGTGGGACTTCTCTCCCAACAAAAGATTATAAATTGATTCACCCAAAATGCTTATTAGTTCACATCAAATTTGATAATGTATGAAAAATAGGGGGGGGGGAGCCATTTTGTTTTATTTTATATGATACCTAAGTCTAATTACTACTTTTGAAATGGTAAAGGACCCATCGCTAATAGAATTGATGGACCAACCAATAGAGATTCATGCATGACTATAACTTAGAACATGTCTATGATATATAATCCAAGATCTGGAAAAGTCTGCTAACAAGCTTCCCACTTGCACCATTTGTTCGATCATAGTGGTTCTCAAATACACCTGAAGTTGAAAATTTTCCATGTTAACTAGACATATAGAAAACTTCATGGATGCAATACCATTAAATATAATAAAATAAGACAAAAGATATTTCATTGAAACTAAAGACCTATTGGAACAAATCTTATTAGTGGGAAAAATACATTTAGTTCAACCTTTGGCCCTGGATGATAATTGATAAAAATGAGAGAAAAGTAACAGAGGAAAAAATAAAAATTTAAAACTTAAAGTTCAAGTGAATTAGAGAGACCATAATTGGAAACTGATTTTCCACGCTTACTATGTCAAGAGAAGTTGCAGTAGAAGTACCGTCAGTAGTTGTTGTTGGAGGGGGCTAACAGCTACAGTTTGAAGTTGATTCTTAGGCGAATGTGACACAGATTCAACATCGATTATAGCATTTCCTTTATTTTCTACACCAATCGTGGATGTCACGTTGTCGTTGCTTATGATGCATGGGTTCTACACATCGTTATTGCTTGGACTGATTGAATTGTAAAAGTTGTCATTGCATGGGCTGCTTGAATGTTTCATCAGTATCCTCATTAGGGATTGACTTAATCATTGCTTTGTGTAATTTTATGGGCATAGAGGTTTTGACTGCTATAAGGGCTATGATTCCTTGTAAGGTTATGGATTTCATCCACTTTTTAATTCTTCTAGTGCTTGGTTGAATTGTGACTCACTGGGGAGCATATATATGTAGTTGTTGGTTGTTGTCCTGTGGGGAGTAAGGGAATACATTCTTATCACTTGGGGAATGAATTGTCTAAGTTGTCCATGTCATGGGGCCCACTAGGGTGTGTAAAATGTGAACCCATTTTTCATTTACTCTTTTTTTTCAAAATTGATTGTACTTGGCCGGTGTCAACTAGGCTTCAATCGATGTCAGCCATATGGCATGGGCCATCTAGTAAGGTGCATGTAACGTCAGGTTTGCGGCTGACCTTTGGGCTTTTGTTCGAGTTTAAGCAGCATCAAGGGTTTTGAAACCTCATTTTCCTCCCTTGCTTTGGTTGTTTTCGCTCTGTAGAGTGCCTTCTTTCTTCCTTTGCTAAAAATTTCTAAGGTTCTCTTGGATTGAAGTAGATTTGGGAAGATTTCTTTCCTTCCTTCTGTATTGTCATGCCCCGTTCCCATAGAACCGGACTAGTGACTGAGTTCCCTCTTGGTAACCTAAAACCACCGGGATCATCTGATACAGTAACCACAGCACAGCAAGCCACAAATAACATGTAATATAATAATGTAATACAACAAAAGTCTTATCGTATATAAATACCTGTAATTCCCCATATACTCTTGATACCCAAATTGTTATAGATGGTATAATTACATGTGGGCCCTTAGGCATGATATTTTACATAAGAAATAACAATTTAACTATCAAGAGAGCACAAAAGGGGAAGTATACCAAAAGAATCAAAAGAGAACTGTAAATAGAAGTCTGTTACTGTTACCCCGCAATACAGTTCTCACACGAGCATCCATTTCCGTGGTCAAATCCATCTGGGACCCACCAATCCCACACTGGAGGTTCGTCGGTGAGATCTGGCATGGGCTCCTCTTCGGAGTAACCTACAAAATCATCTAAAAAGGTGTATATACGAGAGGTGAGCTCACTAGCTCAGTAAATGGAAAGAAAGACTGACACAAGCAGTTGTAATCAAATGATACTATATGCATGTGATTCATTTTAATCCTATTTCACCTAAGCAACAATTACTAGCTTATAGGTTACATGCTACTCACAACCACAGTGCGCGTATACCCTGGGTACGAGACGCATCCTCCATCCCACGATACGCCCATAAGGTTGTCAGAGAAGGCCAACCCATAGGGTTGGTAGGGAATGTGTCCATACACATATCTCACTCTTGCCACGTGTTGTGGACTGAATTCTCTTCATCTAATAAGATAACATACCTTTCCTATTCATACATGGCTTTGTTGTACGTGCAAGGGCACAACTTAAGTGTGCGAATCACATCAGGTACCGGCTCAATCTTGTCCGACCACCCAACATTTGACGTCACCCTTGCTGTCATGCACCATATGGTACCCATGTCAACCCTTTCTAGTTCGGACCCTACAAGACCAAACCAAACCAAACCAACTAGTCTAGTCATCGATGAGAATTCATGAATAAATGGATGAGTCACCATATCAAGCTAAAAGAATTCATGAGTGAACGGAAGAATCACTATTGTCACCACATCTAGCTAGAATGGGCACCCAAAACCCATTTGTAATAGTGACTCAGTAATGGCCTCTTAGATTTTGAGCAAGAATCCTTTTTATTACATTGAGAATCCACAGATTCCCGATCTAATTTACCATTTTTTAAAACTTAGGCCAGATCACCAACGATTTTTGAAACCCAATCTCACTAGAAAAATTATATTTTTTTATAGTATAATAAACTACAAAGGGTTTAAACATCACAAACCAAGGAAATTTTATATACGAAAGGATTTATCTATGTCGCCACAATGGTGAAAATTATACTTTGTCAATTTTTTTTTTTTTTAGAAATCTATGTCACCACAATGTCTGTCAATCTACGTGTTAAAAAAAACACAATATCATTTTTTCAGGTATTTGGATTGTTAAAAAAAAAAAAAAAACCCCAGATCGAATAGTACTGATCCTTATTCTATTTTTCTTGCCGTTTGGTATCCATGTTGCCTTGGGTTTACATTTGAAAATTGTATGTGCTTCTCCCCTTTTAGAATATATAGCCATTTGGTAATATATTACGTAAGATTTAGTGATTATAGTTGTCAATTGCACGGTAGGAGGAGAAGAGCAAGAGGCCAGGGGAGAAAGGGGAGTGAGAGGGAAGGTGTGGGGAAAAGAGAAGTAGGGAGGGTCATGGGAGAGAAATTGTTGTACAGTTGGAGGGAGAGAATTGTAGAGAAAGAGAGGAAATGAGGGAGAGAAGGTAAATCAAAGAAAGCTTGGAGATGGCGGCTATGGCGGAATATGTCTACAGTAGTAGGAATATGAGAGAGAGTCGGCTGAGCAAGAACTACGGTAGAGACGGAATTTATGTCCTCGCTTTCCCTTCTTTGATTCATCCTAAATGGATTCACATTTTTTTTTCTGGTAAGTAATCTGTATGTATTAAAAGAAGAAAAATATACAAGAAAAGGCAGCCTCTATCTCCATCTTTGGACATACCGAAAAAGTAGAGAAGTCCCTAAAAAAACAAGGTAGGATAGACCCTGCGTTACAAAGGAAAAACTAGAATAAAGAAACTAGAACCCAAAACATTGAAAATAGAAACACAGAACCTGGACCCTTGAAACCAGAAACAAGAACCCAGAACCCTGATCCATGTCCCTAGAAAACAAAACCTAGAAGCCTGAAACCAGAACCGGGAACACAGAATCCAGAAAAGCGAACCAAGAACACAGAACTCAAAACTTTGAAACCACAACCTAGAATCTAGAACATAGAAACAGAAAACCAAAACCCAGAACCTCGATCCCAAAACCCAGGACCATGAAATTGGAACCAAGAACCCATAACCCAAAAACTAGAACAAAGAAACTAGAACCCAAAACATTGAACTTTGAACCAAGAACCATGAACCCAAGAACCCTAAATCCAAATGAGGAGAGAGAAGCTCCAAAAATTTGGAGGAGAGTGGAATCTAAGATTTCGGCCATGGCTGCTAGGCTAATAGCTTCGGCTATTGACCTTCTTCGTCCATGGGGTTGGCGGTTCAATCATTTTGTGAAGTTTTGGATGAAAGGTCGAGGGAGTAAGATTGGGGTTGGTGAAGGAAGCTACGATGGTGATTATGGAGGTGCGTTTGATAAGGGGAAACATCTTGGTGGTGGAGGAAGTTGGGCTGGGTTATTTCTTCAAAATCTCTAGAATGAGTTGATGGTTTAAGGTTGGGTTTTGTGAAGCCATTGATGGTCATTGGAAATGTGGTTGCATGCTGCTCCTCTTCCATGATGGGTGCAGATGTGAAAAGGTGGGAGACATCTTTGGTGGGACATTTCATGAGCAGAAGACCTTTGTTGTTACTAAAGAAATTTACTCAAGCAATGGAAGTTGTTTGGACATGTTAATATGTTTATGCTTGAAAGTGGAATTTTCATTTTTCAATTCAATGTGGAGAATAGACTGAAGGTATGGGAAGGATGACCATGGTTTGTTAATAGATGACCTCTGCTATAGAGACCAAAGAGTCCGAGCATGGCACTTGATAAGATACATTTGAACTCAATTCCCATTTGGGTTTCACTGCCAAACCTGCCATTTCATTACTAGACCGTGGAAGCTTTGAGTGCCATTGGGAATGTCATTGGAGTCCCTATTACTACTGATAAGTGCACAAGAACTATGGATCGGTCATCATATGCTAGAATCTGTGTGGTGGTCCATGCTGGAGAAGAATTACTGAAGTCAATCCCTATTCAAGATGAGAAAGGAGCTGTGTTTTCTCAGGCTGTAGTGTATGATTGGAGACCATCTTCATGTAATAAGTGTAGAATCTTCGGTCATGATTCAAGCCAATGTGGGAAGGAACTCAATTCTGCCACCAAGTTGAAATGGGTTCGAAAGGATGTTCAAAGGAAAAAGTCTCAACTAAAAGAGGTGGTGAACAGTGGTGGAAAGGGGAACAAGGTGGATTCCACGCTAGCAGTTGAAAGAGTTAACTTGCATGCGGATTTTGCTTCTAATTCAAATCTGAATTCAATTTCAAATTTGAATTCAAATTCAAATGGATGTTGGATGGAAAAAAGAAAGCTTTGATTCTCTTATTAGCATGAGGAGTGGAAGGAAATACGCAGCTGCGAGCCAAAACCCGGTCATACTTCCGATCTCTGATCTGAGGCCTATCACAACAATTCAAATTAGATCGGATTAGGGCACGGGTGTAACATCTATCATGTTTCACATGATTGGCTTAGCTGATATGTGAATGTTTAGATTGATAAGTTTCTAGTCTAGAAAGGATAGATTTAAAAATGAATATACAAACAGAAACTTTTGGCTAGCATTAGTAGGTGACAAGATGAGGCAAAGTCCATTGAGATGTCTTGGTCATATGATGCAAAGACCAATGACTGTACTGGTGAGAAATGATATGGTATATGTTGAAGGCTCTAAAGTAAAAAGGAGTATCAAAGGATTACTAGGATTGAAGTGCTCATAATAGACATGAGTGCTTATCATTTAAATAGTGGACATGACCTAGATGGAGTAGTATCTAAGGTAAAAAAGATAAATGGTTTTAAGACTGTCATTGCAAGAGAACCGACATGCTATTATTTGGGAAAATTTTCAAGCAGTGCATCCTTCTGAAGGAATATCTTCATTTGGAAATTCGAAGCACAAGTCAAACTACACTTCTATGTGGAAGAACGCCTTTAGATAAGATTCTCATAGTAGACCATCTTGTTCTTTTACTAACGAATTAGTTATAATCCTTGGGCGCCTTATGTGAAGATTCCTGGGATTTCCAAGAAAGCTGATATATCTTGTTAGTGGGTGGGACATTTGCTACATTCAGCTCTTTGTGGATGACCTTGTAAGTTTATTACTCTTGGCTGTCTACAGGAAACTTTGGAGAGAAAAAAGGGCACACATCTTCAAGAATGAGTTTTTAGGTATGAATTATGGTTTTTCAAATTGTTCTTACTTTATTTAATTTTGATTGCTTTCATTGGGTTTTAAGAGAGGGGAGGGGGCATTTCTTTTATTTCTGTTTCAATTGGAGTTTCATGTAGTGGAAGTCATTACTTGTTTGTTCAGGTTGTGGGTGCTTTTGTAATAGCCTCCAATTTTGGTGGTTATAACTGCTAATTGTTGTTGGTCACTTTTTTTTATTTTTGTTCCCTTAAAATGTTACAAATTCGTTAAGTTGGGCTTCCAACTTCTGGATTTCTACGATTACCATTAATCTTGGTTCTTTGCTGATTGTGTTGGACTAGGAGTCAGAGTTTTGTAATGTGGTGTAATTATTGAGGGAGGGGAGCGGAAGAGCCTATACAGTGTGTTTTGTTTGGATTTGTGCAAGTGTATACAAAATCTATTTTTTTTTATTTTGCTCCTTGTTGGCAGGTATAAAATCTGATATGGTATCATGAAATGGGATAATTAGATAGCAACGAGTTATTGGTTCTATTTTGTATAGGAACTATATGCTTTGATATGATATGTTTCATTCATTATAGTGCCCATCAATACAACTTCTATCTTATTAGTGTCAAAGGTCCTTTATGTTATCCTTTCAACCATGGCCGAAATAGGTGCAAAGGAATACGAGAACATATGGTAGTATTTTTATTTATTTATTTATTTTTTGCTAACGATGGGTATCCAGGCCTTCGGCCTGACTAGTCCCACGGGCCCACGCTGACCCCACAACTGCATGGATCGGGTCATACCGGGGTTGAATGAGAACCAATCAACCTTCACTGAAAGCAGTGAAAAGCACTAAACATTCCCCGTGTGAATGGCCCCAAGGAGGTAAGAGGAGTCAAACTCAAAACCACACACTTCCAAAGGTGAAGGTCCCTTGCCAACTTGGCTACCCCCTTGGGGTTGAGAACATATGGTAGTAGTAGCAACTATGACAATGGAAATGTTCGAATGGTTAGAAGAACATTGAGAGGTGCACAGATAATTTGAGACATGAATATATGGCATGCAATTCACATTGAGACATTATATGGCAGCATTGGGTTTTGTAGCACTGTGTACTTGGTCCCGATCCCAATTGAGGATTATCTGACTTAGTAGCTAACATAAAGCTTTATACCATCTCTATTATATTATCTATCTATTGAATCATTTTTTCAGCTTGTAAATATCCTTCTCAAAAACTTGAGCCGTTGGGTGGTGGGATTCACAGGTATATGAGGGGACAAAAGGCTTCAAGGGTAACCGATGTGGGGCCATTTTCCAATGGTAGAGGAGAGGGAAGAAATCAACAGAACCAATCTGGTGATGTTAGCAAACATGTTGCATGGAAACATAGGTAATTTTTCTTCTCCTCCTCCTTGGTTCTCTAGTATTTTTCTTTCCTCTCTTATCTCTTCATATCTTCTTTATTGATATTAAGATTCAGTTTCATCTTTAGTATTATTCATCCCTTTATTTCTTGACCTGTTTTCCTACTTTTTATTTATAGCCTGAGCAACTAGAACAGTAGAACCTACACTCTCCTTTGATCTTATTAATCTTAGACCTATTCCTAATGTATTTTCCCATAATTAGCCCATTCCTGAGTGATTTTTCCCATGTCCAAGCATATTGCCACTTCTAAAAATTTCATGAAAATTTCTTATCCTAGTGTGTCCATTAAGAATTCATTCCTCTTCGGTCCTATCACAGATCTAAAAGTTGATCTTAATACTTAAAAGTAATTGACTTGACCAATTGCTATTTTCAGATTTCATCATCAATCTGAATTCTGTTTGAAACCAGAATGAACAGATGTAATTCCCTTGGTTTCATACAGCAATTTTAGTCCTTCTTATTCCCACAGTAATATCTTTTCCTTGAGCTAAACTTTGAAATCTAATTTGCCATAGTTATAAGCTACCATCCTGAGCTTTTTTGCTGCATTCTATGGTCTAGAATGTGGGTCATTTTTGATTTATTTTTTGTAATATTCACTTTGGGGGTATGATAGTCATTTTCTTTTCTGGCATGAGTTCTTGTGCTAGATTCTTGAACCTGTTAGGTCCATGATATCTATCCATTTGTTTCGCAGTTTGTATCCGTAGCTATTCCATGAAATATTTTTTGACTGCAAGTGGATTGTGAATATTACTGTCACACCCTAATTCCAGTAGACTCAACTTACCATTAGAAATACCAATGGTGTGAGTAAGACACGGACCTATCTTACAAACCTACCAGGATCTCTGATAGCAGTACCTTAACATTTTCACAATCTCACACCCCAAACCAACATAAGCCGTGGAATCAGAGTATAATAGCAGAATCATAAATAAAATGGGAAAAATGTCTACTGATAATATAATAGCGATAACCGAGTTATTTTGTTACTTTCATCCATGACATAATATAATCTCAAAATAAAAATATACAATCCACAGTTGTACCCAAGGTATCAAAATATGATGTACAATCTCACGGTATGGTGTAAGCACAGTGGTCGCAAGCACAGTCCTGATCGTGCTCCCCTTCTGGCATCCACCAGTCACTCACACCATACTTCATCATCTAAAAAGAGGTGTATACATGGGTTGAGCTTTCCAACTCGCTTAGTGAGAGGTGGGGTTAAGCACATCTAAGCAATACAATAGCAGTAGTAATTTATGATGCATGATCGCAGAAATTAAACACATAGTCCATGATGCTCGTGATGCAATTTATTTATTTATTATCCACCTAACAACACAAACTAAGTCTAGTAAATGCTACTACGGCACATTAGGCTATATCCTTCGTCTCAGAACCGCCATCGACTATGCAAGGATACAAACTTTAGTCATGAATAGAAGCCTATCGGTACCCGTATGCATCCATAGGTCACCTAGAAAACCCTTGATAACCCTCTCCTAGTAGTCACGACACCAGTACATCATCGGCCACGCCGGATAGGTTCCTGCCTTCGGCAATAATCGCATCGTACCATGGGTGTGGCATTCTGGAAAGACACATCGAACATTCCACAATGGGTTATCCAACACCTTAACCCCTGTTCGCAAGGGTTCGTAGCATAGGGAATGATACCCAACCACATATATGCTACATGCTTCATAGTGATACAGTTAGTATGAATTACGATACAGGCAAGACCTCAGCCACAAAGTGTAATCCATCTCCAAATACAGTCTCGGGTACACGATACCAGCGAGACCTTGGTCACAAAGTGTAACCCGAGACTGTTTACCTGATCTAGCATGCATATCACAGTTAAATATGGACCATGCGAAATTGGTACCAATCATTGGCCACAAAACACATCAATTTTCAAATGCAGTCCCGGGGTACACGATACCAGCGATACCTTGGCCACAAAGTGTAACCTGCGATTACAACTAACTCTAATGCACATAATCAATGCATGAATGCAACATACATACGACAATCATGGCACCGGTACCACTTCGGCCACGCCAGATTCTCTCTCACACACACAACCAAACACACCGGATCCCATCATACATCTCCATATAATTCATATCATAATCGTAAATGAAAAATATACCATATCATCATCGCATTTGAGTAATTACAATTAAACATATAATTCTAAGCATGTGAGCAATTTAATTCTAAAAAGAAACACAGTCCATCCCTCACTTGGTTTACGATCGGGTGTGTTCGAGTTCAAGTACGACCATCGATCGATCAATTCAATTCTGGCTTTGGGGCACTTGCACGTCACTGTCCTAGACACAAGGAAACCGTACATCAGTAAGCATCGGGAATATTAGGAGGGACCCACACAGGTCAACCTCAAAGGGTACAGACACTGTTCCTAAGTGATAGTACTGTCACCGGAAACACCCACCAAAAACAGGGTGTTTCCACCAGAAATATCAATCCTGTTTTTGGTGGAGAAGTCAGAGAGCACATAATGCTCACATCTCCACCAGAAATATGCCACCGAAAACAAACCCAATGGATTCGATGGGCTATTTTTGGTGGTGTTTTAGGGCAGTCCACCCATTTTGGGGCTTTCCATCTCGAGCCCGATCGTCGGGATTTATTCCATGGAGTTTATAGGGGATGGTCCTAGCATCATTCTAAGCCAAGAAAATTTCAATTCCACTGAGTCATTTGAGAGATACGTCGATCGAACGATCGAAACCCTAGTTAGTCTTTTGGCAATACATGTTGTCGGAGCTCACCGGGTTTGGTTCAAGCTCGATGACAACACCAGGAGGGTAGAACACTCATTTTATAACCTTAACAAGGTTTTTACAATAAGATTCCATTCATATCTAGCTTTGTCTAGGTCAAAATGAAGAAAGAGAGTGGTATGGGAGGTTCATACCTTCGGCAACGATTCTGGCAACAAGGCGGCAGCTGGCACCAAGGTAGGCCTCCAACCTCCTTCTTCCTCTTCTTCTTCTTTCCTCTCCTTTTTCTCTCCTCTCCTATGTTGAGCACAAGGGAAATGAGGAAATGAATCCTCATTTCCCAACTTATAACTTAAGTGGACCTTAGGGTCTGTTTGGGTTGGACCCCTTTTGGACCAATCGGGTTAAAATGAATTTTAGGCATGAGGACCCGACCATTTAGGTCCGTAAAGTGTTCACATCACGAGGAAGGTGTGGACGATGATTTGGGATCATCCGAGCCATTTACGATGCAAGTAACGGGAACCACGGGCATCGAAACCCGACAGCAGCCTGTCAACCCACAGAAAATAGGCACTAGATCTAGGCCCAGGCTACTTCCGGTGGCTTTTTTCCGATGGTCAAGATAGCTCGCTATCTTGATAGCTCGCTGTCTCATGGCTGGTCTCGCACAGGTGGTGCCCTCTGACATGCTCAAGGCTATTCGACAATTTTTGATGCGTGTCAGAATTTATGTGTGGGGAGTCAGGTCACTTACCGTCTGGAATCGGAAGGTATGAATCACCTCCTGTTAGATAAGCACGCAATGCACGAATATGTGGGGTCATCTCTACCCCCTCAACAATGTGCAGCTGCGAGCCAAAATTCGATCATACTTTCGATCTCCGATTCGAGGTCTGGCAAAACAGTTCAAATTAGACCGGATTAGGGCATAGGTGTAACAATTGCAGTAAACTTAAGAGTAACTACTACATGATTTGGCCTTATTTTTTGCATAAATGGCTCCCACCATGGTCGTCTGGGCGGAACCTAGGTTTTTTCCCCCTCCTTTTCTTGTTATTCCATTCTTAGGGTTTAAAACAATAAGATACAAAAACCTACGTAGTATACACTATACACATCTAGGTGACACACGGTGACGTCTAGGTGCCCGGCCACCACCTTGTGTTTCCACGATGACAATGGTATTTTGTTGATATCTATGTAGCTGGATATCAAATGAAGAAATTTTAGTCATTTATTGACATTTTCTTAGTTGAATATTTCACTTCTTTAATAAATTTAGTTAATGACCATGGGGGAAGTTAAAATTGTTAACCCTAGTTTAGCAAATGCTTTGTCTTAATTTCTTGTATTGAAATATAGTCTTAGAAGAGGATCATTGGACTGGATAGTTGCATATTCCCTACAAGCTTGTTTTCGTTTAATGCTTTTGTTAGATGATTGCAATTCCCCTCTTTTTGTACTTATAATATGACATATGTTCTAAAGTTTGTTTGATGAGTGCTGCCTTTACAGGATGATGGATTCCGGTGGATTCCTCATAAGCATATAATGAAAAGTACCATGGTATGTAGTTTCTCTTTGACTGATCAATTTAAGCCTAAGAAGGTTTGCCTCAAAAGTTACAGTTTGAAAAATTCACTCTGCTTCTACCATTTTATCCATTGCAATTCCGTAAGAACCCACAAATTGACTTAGTGGTTCTAGCTGCTAGAACTTATAGTGCTGATACTTCTTGTTTGCACTGCTAATCCTTTCTTATGCTTAGATGTTGTCTTAAAAATCTTTAGGTGTCTCTTTCACGTTTAATTTATATAGGATGGAAATATTATCATACTATTCCTCACTCTTTCATTTCAGAATGTTATTGAAATGAACCAGGATCTGAAACTAGTACCTGCAAATAGAAGGGAGAGGAGAGGAAGAGAGACAGAGGGAGCAATTTCTGAGCCACGATAGATTCACCTTGTGTTCTATCATGGACTACTACCTTTATTTATAATATTTAGTTAGCCGGATGTACTCTTAAGCAAGAATACTTCTATAAGTAGATGTCTTAATACAATGAAGGAAATGAAATAAAGAAAAACAACTCAAAGAGACTCAATTCATTGCACGATAGCAAAGAAAATACTGGATAGGCCAGGTTTAAACAAATCTAAGCTAGTATACTCCAATAATAGCTGTGTGGATGGTTTATATCTCAACTTGTTACTAATAATTTTTTTCCTTTTTTATATAACCGAAGGCAGAAAGTTCTGTCCAAAGTCTATCGAAGGAAAATAATGCTACAGATGGTTCTAAGATCTACACGTAAGAATGGATTTAGTAGATCTTCTCATTTCCTCCTTATTTCAATGGAGATTTCCACCATTTGATCCTACATGAGTTTGTGTCAATTACTTATCTGCCATTTATCTTCCTCCCTTTTTGTTAGACGAAAACTACATCATTTTTTCAAACTGATAAAATTCATTTTGTTTTAGATAGTGAAGGGTGGGATTTTGGTTAAGTTGCAAAAATGGGTGTGGGGTATTTTTTTTTTTGATAAGTAGTGTGTATGTATCAAAAAGGAAAATATACAGAATAAGGCAGCCTCAATCTCCTTCTTTGAGCTGATCAAAAGAAATGAAAAGAGACCCCTTTAAACCAAGCAGGATAGGCCCTGCATTACAAGGGGTAAAATCCGGAAGAATCATTGTTGACTGGATTGGGTGATTGGGCCCATACTTATCGGGGGTGTTTGTGATTGATAGAAGAGAGACAACTTTGGGTAAATGGAGAAGACACTGGACTAACATGGGTCAACCACTTACCTTGACGGGTCCACAAGGATGGTGGGAAGTATTTTGGACGTGGAATCATGCTTGACCCACATAAATGGTTTACTTTAAAAATTTTGGGAGATTATCTATTTACAAACAAATGGCACATTCAAAGCTAGTTTGCATAACAATATGGTTTTAACCAATATCCCAATCATTTGGTTACACACATAGTGTGATGCAAGAGACATACAAGGTGGTTCAAGCTAGAATGCCCTCATATGATGTTTCACATAAGCATGGCTGATTCCCCTTGGGGGTCCTGGCACAACAGGGGGTACCCTCGTTAGATGATTTCACTTTTTAGCACAATGTATTGGTTAACCATACATGTTTTTATACAAGTGATGGTAAGGGGTGAATGTTCTTGCATTTATTGATAGCATCTAGTGTCGGAGGTTTGATATCAATCCCCAACAAAGCACCACTATAAGGATAATCAATCCGCCGTTCCTATAGGCCCCGCAACTGCTGCATTCCTCTCTAGGGGAATATGTAGGGGCCTATTTCTGTTTAATTGGGTAGTGATTTTCATGTATAATGGCATATTATTGACCAACATGGGGATGAGGATGCATAATATTTGGCGATGCCACTTAGGATAAGGGCCTAGGACTCAATTGGTGAGCCCAATCCTTGAAAAAAAGGGCACGAGAATTTGTCTGGTCTAGAAATAAAGGGTAAGTGTCAAGTTACGGAGTTGGGAAGGTGTTAAGCACCCACTCCACCTGGTAGAACTAGTCTTCCTATTAGATGCTTAAAGAGCAAACATTCTCCTCGATTAATCCTATACCACATGTCCTATGTTATTTCTATACTACTTATTTACACTACCACATATATTAAAGATCTACATTTTGTCTATTGAGTTGAAAGATAATACCTAAGCTTGACCTCTGTTTCGGTTTGAGAGGCAAGGACCCTTGTTGTGCATGCGAACTTCAGTTAGTGTCCTTCGACATAGGAAAAGGAGGATTCAACCATCTACTTTCCTTTTTTGGAGAATTTGGTATTTTATGACCTTTCACAACTTGAGGGAATTTTTTAGTAGCAATTTTCTAGGAATTTTGTAAATTTAAGAGAATTTAAGGGAATATAGAGAATTTGGAGCTTTTTGAGACTTTTCAACTGTGTAGGAAGGTAGGAAGGCTTCCTAACAGTTGATATATATATATATATTTATATTTGAAATTTTGGAAATTTTGAGCATAAAAATTGAGGTGAGTGATCTTGAGTTGTCTGATGAATTTGGACCTTCAAGAGGGAATTTTGGGGTTCCTAAGGCTTCCTTGGGATTTTGGATTTTTTGGTATATTTGGAATTTCGAGGTTTTGGTATGCAATTAAGGCAAGGAAATTCTCAGGATTCTTAAGGAATTCTTTGGCTGAGAGAGGAGAGAGAGTGCATAGGGAAGCAAATAAGGGATTATTCAGACATTTAGAGCTCTCCAACAACCTTGGGATGTGTGTTTCTTGTCCTGGGAATGGAGAAAGGGCCTTATTTATAGGCACATAAAGGTAGGGGCAAAATGATAATTTTGGGTCTTTTGGCCCAAATTAGGATTTTGACTTTCGGGGGCTATTTGTGAGAGATCTGGCCAATTTTTGTATACTATATATCATCAGATTCGCCTTTTCGAGTACTATCCATATATCATCGGATTCGTCTTTTCGAGTACTATCCAACGGCCTAGGTGTTGGCTCTTTTTTGGCTTTGAAAATATTAGGATTTGTGAAGAAGGGATCATGTCCTTCTGGCAACTGGGGGATTTCGACAACTGGTTTCATGCTGCTTTCACACCAATGGACATTACTTGGACCAATTCGTCAATATATAGCACGCAAACCTCATATACCACAATTTCAGGTATGGTTTGGTTGGATTTGGTAGAGTTTCAGGTATTCTCTAAAAATACCAAATCCTCTTATGTAAGACAGCATAGATCTTGTCCACATCCTGAATATCATCATTGATGGGGGAGGGTGAGAAAATCAGGTGTCTACAACTACCACATTCCATTTGCTCAGTTTATATAATAAACTTCGGACTAGAAACTGAAGATCTGATAAGTGCAAGTCTAATGAGCTGGGCACGTCCTTTGAAGATTAGAGCTCCTAAGTAAAATAAAGGGAGGTTTTCCCACTGGTAGCCTGTGTTGTGTTGAATTATAGATGCCCTAGCAGTAGATGCATTATTTGAAAGGATGAAAGAGCTCTTTTCTTTGACTTTTTGCCCATATGCTTTTTTATACCTTTCAAGAATGTAACGAGTGTAGAGGGACCAATCCATTGTCAAATATAATCACACTCAATGACATAGAGCATACTTTTAGTATGTAAGCTATAAAATAAGGTCGGGCAGTTGAGAATTGACTTTGATCTCGAGCTACCTTATCATACTTGTGCAGATTGATCAGACCCACTAATCCCTTGTTCGACGTCAACCAATATAGACATATGATGCCTGGAATCGAAGCGAGGATCTCATGCTATCATTGAGCGGATACCGAACCACCATACTCAAGTAACCAATCTCTATTCCAAGTACATCAACACACCATAGATACTTTGGGCTGCACTCTCATGGGTCTAGATTCACGAATCCTTAGTATCAATAGTTACCTAAAGCACTTAATGGCCCAATCAAATAAGGCTCTACAACATGCCACCATGCAATAAGGCTATAGTTTCACTCTAGTTGGGCAATGAAAGGAGGCCTCTTCCGCCATTATTTCTAAATGCTTTCTTTAGCCTTTGAAGTGCATTAGGATTTGCGGAAACTAAGGTCTATATAAGCGAGAAAAGTGACACCCTTATACCTATTTCAGTTATGGCAATGCTCCTATTCTATCTAAGTGGGAGCAGGGTTTGATTGAAGGAAGGGCAACATTTCAAAATGCAAGGGGTGTGTGGAAGCGAGTAGGCAGGAATGAATGCTATGTACTATACAATTTTCCATCTGATGTACTGGTGCTTCAACCATATAAATTAGGAATATAGAGATCAAAATTCGATGAGAAAGAGATACATTGTCACACTCCCCACCTTCCAAAGGTGCCTAGAGGACGGGCCAAAAGCCACAGAGCTGCGACTTGGGAGTGGATTCCCCACTGGCATGGGGATATGGCCATCTTGAGGCACATCACCATCTATAGGAAACACCAGTGATACCCGGGAAGGCAACCCGATTGAGAGTCAAAGGATCCATAGTACCTGTTGCCTCTCGGACTTCATGTTCATCATTTTTAAAGCGGGGGTAAGGGATCTCTTTCTGCACAAAAAAAAAAAAAAAAAGGTGGAGCAGAAGGGAGGGTCCTACTTCACATTTTGTGGCACAACCTACCCTCCTTCTATATCACCATGCTAGAACGACTTTCCCGGTGAAGAGATCTTGTTTGTTGCAGAAGAAGATGTTGATTGAGAATCAAAGGAAGAAACCTGGAAACAAAACTTTGATGGAGCAATTAATCAAAATGGTAGAGGAGTAGGAGATGAAGTCATATCGTTAGAAAATGCTCACATTCCGATCTCCGTTGAACTTCTCCTACACTAACAACGAGGCTGAATACCCAGCGTGTATAGCTCAGTTACAAACAGTTTTGGAACTCTCAGTGAAATGCCTTGATCTGTATGGCGATTCGCTACTCATCATCTATCAGACTCAGGGTAAATGGAAGATAAAGGGTCTGAAGGCCTTACCACCACGCCTATCTGCTAGATGTAGTAATACTCGCCTTCTGCTGAAAGAAGACACATACGCCCTTTGTTCACCAAGATGTAGACACAAGCCAGATGAGATGCCTTTAGTTCTAGGCCTCAACTAAGACCTTCATCTAGCCTTTAGGCTGATATCGGGATGGGTCCGTCCACTTAATCCACTTAAAGAAAGGAAATAAGATTCTTATTCTTGGGCCTTTCACCACTCGCTATCTACTAATGATATAAGCTTCTCATCCGCCTTATGACCAGCTATGATGTATGGTGCAGAATGTTGGGCAGTCAAGAAGCGTAACATTGATAAGTTGAGTGTGGTTGAGATGAGGATGTTGAGATAGATGTGCGGTAAAACCCTGAGAGATAGAATAAAAAATGACCAGGTTAGATCAGATTTAGGAGTTGCCCCAATACAAGATAAGCTCAGAGAATGTCAATTACGATGGTTTGGTCATGTCTAAAGGAGGCCCTTGGATGCCCCAGTACGGAGGAGTGACCAGATGCAGATATATAGAGCTAAGAGGGCAAGGGGCAGGCAAAAAATGACCATTGATGAGTTAGTTTGAAGAGACATGCAAAACTTAAGTCTTCACTCGAGTGTGGCATCTAACAGGGCTATCTGGAGGACTAGGATCCGAGTTTCCGATTGTTCATGAGTGGGATGCCCCAAAGTCTTTTTTTTTTCAAATGCCTGCGGATCTATGTAGCTGACCCCATTTAGTTGGGATAAGGCTAAGTTTTGCTGTTGTTGTTGTATCCTCCTTATGGTTTTCAGCTCATGCTAAATAACATTATAATTCCCATTGTACATGGTAATTAAGCTTCGTTTTTTCCTTCAGAAAAACGACTTTATGCCGGAGTGTGCTATTTGCGCCCAGACTTAGGACCCGTTTGGTATAGTTCTGAAAAAACGTTTCTAGCGTTTTTTCGTTATATTAGAATAAAAAAAACGGAAAAAACCGTTTGGTGAGATTATGCTGTGTTTCGATTTTTTTGAAACGAAAATTGAAAAAAAAACGAAAACTGAAGCCAAAGTCGGAACTCCAAAATGGAGTTCCGTCACTACAGTTTCGTTTCAAAATCCCTAATTAGGAACGATCGTTCCCGATAGCTGGAGCGTGAGGAGCATCTGCAGGTAAACCCTTCTCTCCTCTTCTTCTTCTTCTTCTCTCTCTTCTTGTCTCTTCTTCTCCTCTGTTCGTACTCGTTTCTTCTCCTCTCTTCTTCTCTCTTCTTCTCCTCTGTTCGCCTTCTTCTTTCTTCTTCTCCTGGTTTCGCCTTGTTCTATCTTCTTCTCCTCTGTTCGCTTTTCTCTTTTTCTCTTTTTCTCTTCTTCTCTCTTCTTCTCCCCTGTTCGCACTTTTGTGTTTTTCTTCTTCTGTTCTAACCGTTTCTCCTTCTTCTTCATTTACTATAATCACAGATCAAACAGGAATGGGATTTAGGGCTTTTTCTGAGTGATTAAGATAGAAATGTATTATGGGTTGAAGATCAAGCTTCAACGTTTTGAAGACAAAAACTATCGATTCTCCCCAAAAAACAAAGAAGAAAAAAAAAAGGGCCAAATACAATATCGTCGTTCGTTTCGGTCCCTTTGATTCCATGTTCGCCGTCGATGGCTCTGTTTCTCAGACCAACAGTATTCTCTTTACGTCCAACACCCACTTCGAAATCCGTGAAAGTGGCTTACAGTATGAAACCTTCGTTCACCTCTTCCTCATCAGATAAGAGTAAATTGCCGATATTGCTCTTCGATGTAATGGGTACCATAGTCCATGATCCTTTCTACGAAGATGTACCTGCTTTCTTCCGGTAATTTTTATCCTAAAATTCTATAATATTTCAACCATAGGTACCAATGAGAATGATAAATTTGTTTGCTTTTTCCCTGGAGAGTAGAATTCTTCATTGCATAACTCCTAAGATAGAAGCTTAAGGAGAGAGGGTTTTAAGCCCAAAAAAAGAGCGTCCACTTAGAAAACTTAATAAGAACATTAAGCATGATTTGAACTGATTGCAACTTTTTTTATGGCTTGTGTTTTATTTATTTATTTAGGATCTTATTTATCTAATGCTTCCTGATTTTCAAATTTCCTGTTCAGAATGACTCTGCAAGAACTAATAGAGTGCAAGCACCCGACTGCATGGATTCAGTTTGAAGAGGGGCGGATTAATGAGGTATACTTAACAATGTGTGAAATTACTGAAACTGGGAAAGTCTAGAAAAAGGCTATTGGGCATGAATTAGGAAAAGCCTTATCCATGGGTAAACATTGTTTAAGAGAGTTGAAAGAGGATAGGAAAATTGACTGGCCTTGGGTAACCTTTCTTGCCATTGTGTTCATATTTCCACTTTTTTAGTTTAGGTTAGTGAAGAGTCAAACAAAGGAAGGGAGATTCTCCTGTGATCTTCAATTTGTCTTTGCTTGATGATCTTTGTGACAATCATTGAGTTAGATTTGTTCTTTTTTTTTTTTGTTATTATTTGAGTTTGAGTCTTCTAGTGATTGATAATAACCTTTGTAATGAGGAATATTCACCTTCTAAATGTCTCTCGCTGAAATGGCATTATTCTTGATAGCTTCATTTTGCATTCATGAAGATTTTGGGGGTTACATGATCAAGGGATTCCATATGAAGTCTCACGTTCATTGAGATGTGAATACAGTAACTGGTTCGGCTTGCTGATTCAGGAACAAGCCTTAATTTTCCTAATCTAGAACTCTGCCTTAAAAGGGAACTGATTATTTAACCTTTTAATTTCTTGATGTTATTAAAGAATTCATTATCTGTGCCTTATTCTTGTTTATCTGACACTTCTACCCACCCCCTCTTTGCAGATGGAGCTAGCTGGAAAATTCTTCAAAGATGGAAGGTCATTTGACATGGAGGGTAGGAGGGCCATACTTTACTTGAGATATCTTTAGAGATCAGTCTTTTAGTGATAGTGAACTTTCCCCCTATAAAGCACATTGTTTTCGTCAAAATTTAGAATATGACTTAACAAGAATATTTATCTGAATATTACAGTAATTACAATAATCTTGTGACAGTATGTTCTATGAATATATGAAAATTTGATACTAATAAAAAAGAAAAAGGAGAAAAAAGAAGAAGAGCATATATAGGGGAGAAGGAGATTTGCAATGCATTTCATTATAAAACATGTATAACTTCTTTTTCCTTGAGCACCCTATATGCCTATATTGTATTTCCTTGTTCACCTAAATACTGTTCAAGTTATTGATTTATGTGGTAAGAAAACTGTAGTGCAGATAGCATTCGATATATTTCAGATTATGTTTTACAGATTATGTCAGATTATGCTTAAGGTTTCTGATGCTATTAGATATTTTGGAATATACTGTCTTCCATGGCGCATTTTGCAGCAAAGTAGGGGATATAATGGTAATAAACCTATAGAAAAATTTACCAATCAGATTCCTCTATAATAGTGAAGCTGTATATCATAACCTATAGTTCAAAGTTTGGATTTTTGGGTTTTCCATGGTGTTAAAATTCTATCTTGAGAAAGGAGGATTCTAGCGCAAGTGGCAGATTCCTCCCTTGGGTTTTCCTAGTCCCATTAGGATTGAGTACAGTTAGCAGTTAGCAATTAGTATTAGTTTCCTATTTTGTTCTTTCCTATCCTAGTAGGAGTTGTAATAGCTATTCTATTTAATGAGTGAAGGAGGGCAGCCCCAATCTAATCGATTTTTGTGATTATTGACTTAAAAGAAAAGAAAGAAAAAAAAAAACCGTTTCTGAAACAAGCATTACCAAACGGCAGAAATGTCGTTTCTTGGTTCTGAAACTGTTCTAGAAACAGATTCACCAAACAGCCTTAAATCGTTTAAAAACGGCGTTTTGACACAGAAACTGAAATTTCCGTTTTTTACACGAAACGGAGTTTCTGGAACAGAAACGGAGTTTCTGGAACAGAAACGATACCAAACGGAGCCTTAAGTTTACTAACTCAAAAGCATGGCAAAAAAGTTGACCCAGCAGTCAAGAATTCTAGACTAATATCTTGATCAGAAGATGTACGAAATAACTAAGAGGTTGACTAGTAGTCAATATCTTAACTACATTGCTCCACGTTGATTGATTTTGATGCCCAAGAAAACTAGACACATTCATCAAAGCATTAAACCCCAATTTCTACAAACAAATAATCCTTCTTGTTAATTTTTGTTCGATGTACGGCACACAGTGACACAGAAAATTTGCAAAACCTTTGGGTAATTGACCCAACGAGGACTATGACAGAATAGTAGCTCACGAAAGGAGAAAGAGAAAGCGATAAGCAGCTGGTTTGACCATCAAACCAGTGGGAACCATAGCCAAAAGCTAAAACATGGCAGTCAAGATATGCTGATGACAAGCCTCTTTATAGGTAACAACAGACCCCTATGTACCTGCATGAATTTGACTTTTGACTCTTAACTAAAATTCCTAATATGGCTCTAATTAACTTAGCTCCTCAATGAGTGCTTAACCCCTTTCCTAGATCATTGTTCTCCTGATATAACTCAGAATTGCATGATCTTGGTCTTGGTGGATGCATAACTCAATTAACTTTCAAATGATCCAATATCACCACAATAAATAAGTTTTGACCATCCAAATTAGAACCTAAGAAAAATTATGAAAATAACCAATTACCTGTCACACAGTGCTCCCAAACACCAAAACCAATCCGATGGTTTGTAATGAACAATCAAACTATAGGAATTCTTCTCTAGGATGTTCCCACATCACATTGCAGGAGTCACCCTCTAGCAAAGCTCATGTCATCTAGAAGGAAAACAAAACCACCTAGTATAAATTGCAGGAGCCAATGGCATGTGAATTTGCAAAGCTCACAGAGGAAACAAGATTGTGATACACCAACTTCATACAAACTGCTCATCTGCTTATTGAGGAACCTACTGTAGCAATCTTGTTTACTCTCAATGGCAAACTATACCTGTGCAGACAAACCATACTTGTGCAACGTCTGTTTCCCGGCTACGTTCACATCAAGGAGAGGAAACAAGTTTGTGACAAAACCAACTTCTCAACCTCCACTCCATTCAATAGAGAAGAAGAAAAAGATATAATAAACTGACATCCATGATTATGGTCACCTTGCTGAAACTGTTCACCTTGGAGATATGAAAGAAAAGGTCTAAGATCAGGCATTCAATCCTAACCTAAATAAACTTCTAATTTATTTTTTTTTTGGGGGGGAGGGGTGGGGGGGGGAAGAGAATTGTCTGTAGGAATCCTGATAATGATTAATGACCACCATGTTTTATTGGCAATGTAAAAGGTCTTTATTATTTACAACTTTGTAAAGCTAAAGATCTCTACTTCATTTCTAATTATCAGCAAGACAGATTTGTTTACCTGTTCAGGATTTTGAGCAGTTCACAGTCAAACTGGATGTACTGGTTTCGAGTTTTGATCTCTCCAAAAAGTATATCCATTATTGATATGTATCGAATACATTCTTGTCTTTCAGGTTTCCAAGTTTTCCCTTTGGTCTTTCTTTTCTTTTTTGTTTTCCTTATTCATTTCTTTGTCACATCTGTTTTCTCCCTCTTGCAACTTCTTTTTATTGGTAACAAGAATAATGATAAACTAAAGCACAAGGAAAACGTTTATGTAGGATTCCACAGCTAATTGATTCTAAAAAAGGCCGTTACCCAGTGCACAAAGGCTTCCCGCACTTAAGCAGGGTTCTGAGAGGGTATATAGGTAGACAGCCTTACCCCCTTTACGGAGAGGCCGGTTCCCAGGACTCGAACCCACACCACTGTGCAGGCGGAAAGAGCCCTTTGCCATTGCTCCAAGCAACGACCCCTCCACAGCTAATTGATTCTGGAATGTAGAAATCAATTGCCATACTAGGCAAACAGAACATAATCCTACAGTCAAGTATTGGCTTGTAAAAAGAAATTATGTAAATTACGACAGACCTACTCAACCAATATTAATACCACCATACATTTGCACACATTAAGCTTGACAAGTGCATCTTGAAAGATCATGACAAACAAAATTTTTTTACATTCATTTAACTATTATACCATGCTTCCATGTTCCAACTTGATCATGCTTAAAGTAATAATAGGGAAATAACATAGTTGATACATGGAAAGAAAGGTGAAAAATCACAATCAGCAGCAAGCTAACACCATAATATAACACAAGAAAAAGCTTGATACACAAGTATAGTATTACCTGGAATGGTTATTTCACCAATAGGTCCACCAAAAGATGGGAGGAATGCAATCTCTGCTGCTTCATCTAGGCAACTGTCCTTCAAATTAGATGATATGTTCTAAATAAATGATTCAAAAACTAATTTAAAAGAAAATGTAAACAAATAATAGCAAAAGGCAACAATCTAATATGCTCATCTTAATAAATAGGCATACTTTTGAAGATGTGCTTCCCAGTAGATCTGTCTCCAGTCGCTACTACTCTTTTTTGGCTCAAAGTTTCCTATGCCTTCTTTTCTCAACAAGTCCACAGGTTGGATCTGCCTCACACCCTCAGGCCATCGTGATTTGAATAACATTTTCCATGCTGTGTCAAAGTCACCATATCTATAATCATGATATCCACAGTAAGAGCAGTGTCCGAATGCAAAGGGCCAACAAATCTGATCTCACATAACTAAAGCATACCATTTATTCCGTACCTTCCACGTTTTCTCCCATCACTATTGCTAGCATCAATATTGTTATAACCACTGGAGTGTTTAAATGGCCTAATCACAGGAAAAATATAAAAAGTTACATTAATAAATATAAAAGTTTGATAAATATATTAAGTTCCAGTAATATATATATATAGTAGTTCATAGAGCAGCACTCATTAAAAAAATGGTTCATATAGAAGCTTTAATAAGAGCAGTAAATTCTATACTCTGGTCAGGTAATGGCAGCTTTAAAGTTCATATGCCTTAATCATGGTTCTCCATTTTCCCTCTATTCATGGTTGTGTAATTATTATTAATAATAAAAAACAAGATTGAATAAAGAAGAAAGAATGTGGGGAAAAGAAATAGGAAGAAACCAGCCTAACCATCAATTGCTCATGAATTATCCTTTTCTGGAATTTACAATAAGTAGCAACTTCCTCAACATCAATTTCACCAACTACAGTGATAATGGTTCCATTCATACAAAAGTATAAGAACCCTACAAGGTTCACAAGCTAGTTCAAATAAACTTTGCAAAATGGAAGCAGAGCATATAAGCAGGTAAACTCTCTACATTATCGTGCAAGTATGACGTAGATGCAAGTAAACAAATAAAATATGGGTTTGAATGCCTGAATAGGACTGCAAGTTTACTGACATTTCTTGTAACTTCTGCAATGCCAACGGTGGTAAGCGCATCAATAAGCAGTCAAACAAGTCTGGTGGAAGTTCAAATATGTTCTGCAGAAGATGATCTCCTGAACAAGATCATGCAGAGAGAGTTCATTAACAATTAAAACATTTACCATATCTTAATTTGAATTATAGAAAAATAATGAAAGTTCTTTCCTTGTGTAGGAAACTAGAGTAGCAGATATGGGGGTGAGGATGGGTTTTGACTCCAGAACAATGGTCAAAGTTTACCATGAACAATTTCTTTTGTAGCTGCTTCCATGCACAATGAGAACAAATCTGGAACTTCTCCCATTCTAAGAAGTGCAGGAACCTCAAAAGCCACAACCTTAAGACTGTGAAAGGAAGAGGGGGAGAGAGAGAGGAAAACCTGTAAGAACATACTAAATTTAACAAAATCAAACTTTTATATTTTGATGTCAGCAGCCAAACTAATTGTCCAAATACTGGATTAAAAAAACTGAAGTCTTACAGCTCTTCACCTGTCAAGACCTGTAATATTTCGCCAAAGTTAGTCAAGGCATAGGAAATATCTGTTTGTGGGAACACTTATCTCCTTGCCAAAGGGCTTGCAGATTTGCAGTTGAGCAACAATTCTTATGATATGCAGTTACTAGATAAAAGTATAAGTTACAGGATAAGGTTGAGGTACCCTAGCAGATAGAGTGATTTTTTAGTGTCCATGGAAAGCTCTGGACGCAATATTCTCATTCCCCAATGTTAACTAGTGGACCAAGAATAAGGCGGGGCCAAGGATAGAATTTGTTTCAGGGAAGATGAAATGACAGGATGAATCCCCTTTGAGTTGGAGATCCCCTAGAACATACTCTATCCTAGAGTTTAAAAACAAACATTTTGCTTGACATGTCTCACAATCAGGCATCTCCTGGAACGTTCTGTTTACATATGGTATTTTGAAGCTTCTTCAAGATTGTCAGGATGGGGTAACATGTCTCAATACGAGGCCATTTCTTAAGAAATCCCTTCTCTCATAGAAAGGATAACACTTGCAACATGTAAAAAACAGGTGGAAAGGGATGGTCCTTCTTTCTCATGCTGTTATACCTTGATCCTTCATTTTACCCATCTGTGTCAAAGACAGTATGACATGTGTACAGGTGTATCCAGATATGTAACTCTTCTTTTTTAGAGTCTTTGGACAGATGCATACCAAATATTTGCACATCCCTGCAACCCAAATTCCCAAAAATCTCATTTTCAATATCCAAATATATAGAATAACTGTTCCCATTACTATCCGGGACTAAAAAACTGTCATTCAAGATAAAAATCCATGGACATGC